>NW_028244223.1:0-61326 GCF_964263255.1 Lissotriton vulgaris | reverse complement strand
GCCAATAACAATAAGGAGGGTCAGTGGGGAATATTTAGTGAATTTGAATTTGAATTTGAAAATTCCATTTGTATAGCGCATAACCACCCGAAGGCCTCGCAGCGCTAGTGACCATACAATGGTATCATCCCCTGTAACGGAACTATAACAAAAAATACCAGTAGGTCAAAGAAAACGGTAAACTGTCTAAAACTATGTGTTGATTAGGGAACAGTCACAAAGTCCATATTGTAATGATACGTGGTGACCATCAAATGATTCCTATCAGATACCCGTCCTGTACCGCCCTACATCATTTGGGATCCTTCAGCCGAAGGAAGTGATGTACAACCACTGAAGATTAGGTGAACTGTAACCTAATCAAGTGGAGAGGAACTCAAATGCGGTAGCTTAATTTGTGTGGCATAAGGAGGGTAAACTGACTCGCAGTGCAAAAAGTGTGTTAAAGTAACAGTGCTTGAAAAGTGAGTGATTTAAGATTGGGTTGTGGAAGTGGAAAGAAATATATTTTAATTGTATCCTATCCACACCCAACAATAAAAACAGTGCAAGGTAGTGTTATACAAATAACTACTCAGATGGATTAAAGGTCAACATGTTTCTGCGGTTGAATGGAGTCTCAAGATCTCCTCCTGCTTCATCAGGACCTTGTATCAATGCTACTGCGTTTGTGAGCAACTAAAATAAGTGAAAATGGTGTCACCTGAAATTCACCTGTTCAGAAGATCACGAGAGACGAACAAACAATTAAAGAAAAATAAGAAAACACATAAATATTGTCGACAGTTTACAGGACACATAGTGAATGTGTTAGTTACAATAAGCCAATAATTTTATTGGTCAAAAAGGGTCTCAATTAGTAGACCATACATGTAGTTGCCATCTTGTTTGAAACCTGTTGAAAAGATAAATTTATCTTCACTCACCCAATTTGTGGGGAATACACACCCCACCTCACCTGGCTACAGCGCAGGTAAAAACGGAGCACCGCTCTGAGGGAGAAAAGGAAGAAGGAATTAAAAGAGGAAAGATACAGAAACTGTATTAATAGCATCTGTTTTAGTAGCAGGATGACCACGAGAGTGTTTAGAGAATAGCCCAGAACATATGTGTGTATAGAAAGTATAATACACAATCACATGATTGCCTGGATATGCTCTTAAACAATAACAGCGTTGTTCGTGGTAACTGATTGGTAACAGAATAGTCACACATTTGTTTGTACACGTTCAGAAGTGGTGTTTATAGATAGAAAAAATGCCTTATGCGCCTTGCTATACCTCTGTCACAAATAGCCATGTAGTTTAAGGTTTCAAAGATGCACATTCAATCGTATGTCATAGCGTGCACATCCTAAAGGTTTAAAGATTGGAGGCTGTAAAAGACGGCCAGCAAGCATATAAGAACCGCCCCGCCCCTCCAAAGAGGAGGATACAAGCTTAAAGCGCTGTAATGCATCTCCTCCTCTGAGGTATCCGAAACCAAGCCTCACACCCCACCCTGCTTACCTGTCCGTCGCGGTACTCCGGACATCCGTCTAGGCTGTCATGGAGGGAGGTACCCTGACGGACAGGAAGCGGGTTTTTTATTCTTCCTGTTACCGAGCAACAACGTCGTGATTGGAGGACAACGTTACGTGATACTACGTGACGGTTTCGAGTTATGCTGGGAATTGTAGTTCGTGTGTATTGTTGCTTCCAATGTCCGAGGCAAAGCTCTTTACATTAAGAGGAGCGTGCATCGGTTTACATCGGGAATGTAACCCAGCACTACAAGTCTGGCGGAATTTTGGGTGAGATATATGTCGACCAGATCTTATGTTAATTTTATGCACAGAGTTAGTTATGGAGATTTGCGAGGAATACGTGCCCAGTAGTGACTACGTCACGCAGTGACGAATAGTAACATCAAGATATGCTGGGAAATGTAGTTCCCACGTGCCGTTATGTTTACTATCAAAAACAGGACTGCTTATGTTAATAAACAGTGTGCATCAATGTGCACCATTTATCTGACCTAGCGAAACGAGTCTAGGAGAGATGTTATTTATTGGTGTGTAAGCCTTATTTATTCTTCATCAACCTGATCATTTTGTATAATACAAACGCGAAATATCTGATATATATGTGCGCGCAATAAAATGGACACATAGTTGTTGTAGTGTGTGAGCCTTTATTTATTATGCATCTACCTGATCATTTCTATAATACAAATACGGGGTATAAGTGCGCGCAGTAATATACGCCCAGAATAACGATGGAATGGACACATGGAGATAAATGTGAATCAAATGTTTTCGTGTGTCACATAGAACTATATTTTAATCTAAATCGCTCTCTCAACTAGAAAAGATTGCTACAGTCTCTTGCAAAAAAAGCAAACTGCGGGTAGTCAGCTGACAATTATATTGCTTAGTATTAAGTATAAGATGTAATTCACAATGACATCCATGGAATGTCTTCATTCAGTCCTGTCTTGTGGGTTTGTTATTTATAGACCCATCTCTGTTCACGTTGGAACAGAAATGTGCCTATATCAGCAATATGAGCCGGGATTACAGGTTGTTCCAGGACTGTCCACCGTATGTCAGTCGGGAGGTGTTGTACTGATAGAAAGTGATTTGTAAGTTTGGTAGCTTGTTTGCTGCATCGTATGGAACTCTTGTGTTCTGATATTCGTAACTTAACTTTACGAGTGGTCATGCCCACATACATTTTGTTGCATGGACACCTAATTAGATATATTAAGTTTGCACTGTTGCAGTTTGTAAATCTGCGTTCTTCCCAAACTTGTTCCGTCCCGATATCAATAGTTGTTGTTCTTGATGTCTGGGGACAAGCTGCACATTGTCCACAAGGGTGGTGCCCTGTAACTGCCGGCATGTTCCACAGTGTTCCAACTGCTCTAGGTACCTCACTCCTAGGCCTTGTATGGACCAATTTGTCCTTCAAGTTTTGTGCTCTTTTATAGGCAAAGAGTGGGGGAGGCAATGTGTCTTTGCCAGTGTTAAGGATGCCCCAATGCCTCTTAACAATCTTGGTGATTTGGTTGGAAAAAGTACCAAATGTGCTCACACAGGTCATGCGTTCAGTCTTCGGCTTGGGAGGTAGAATTTCAAGTAGGCTGGCTCTGTTGTTATTTGCAGCTCGTTTTTTAGATATCGGAATCAATCTTTTAGGATATTCCTTGCGTGACAGATCTTTAGATAGACGCTGGGCATGTGTCTCAAAGGATGTACGGTTAGAGCAATTCCTTTGTATGCGCAAAAATTGCCCATAGGGCAAATTATCCCACAAAGCCTTTGGGTGGCAGCTGTTGTAATTGAGCAAAGAATTGCGCTCATCAGTTTACGATAAAGTTCGGAGTCAAGGCCAGTTGGTGTACTTTGGATGAGCAGATCCAAAAAGGCCAATTTCTGGGTATCATACTCCATGGTGAATTTCAAGAATTGATTCTTAAGATTAAGCCAAGCACGGAAATTTTAACTGTGCTTCACACCACGAAGATGTCGTCGATGTAACGTTTCCATGTCCGCAGACACCTAAGATGGGGGTTGGTGTCTGCGAACACGTGCTCCTGTTCGAAGTGATGCACGTACAGATTAGCGAGACTAGGGGAAAAAACGCTAGTCCGGCTAATCTGCAAGTAGAGACAGTCCTCGAAGCAGAAGAAGTTTTCTGTCATAGCCAAAGTGGCTAAAGTCATAATAACACTAACTGGTGTTATGGAATTCAAATCTCTGGCTGAAAGTAGTGTCTCAATAACTTCCAATGTCTCTGCTTGAGGTATTGACGTATACAGGCTTTCAACGTCAAATGACACCAAGATATCAGTGTGTGGATCAAAATCAATGTTGGGTAGAAACCTCAATACATCTTTTGTGTCCATGAGAAAGGTAGGCATTTCTCGCACCATTGGTTGTAAAAATACATCGACAAAAGTCGAAAGAGGTTCCAGGAGTGAGCCTATCCCAGATATTATGAGGCGCCCCGGGGGAGGGCATTGGATTTTGTGAATTTTAGGCAACTGATAGAAATACGGTACAGTTGGGTTGAGTGTACGGAGGAATTGTCCTTCCTTGGGTGTGATCCACCCTTCACTGAGCGCCTCTTCAACGACATGTCCAATTGCGTTTGTCAATCTCTCCGTTGGATCTATTGAGAGTTTCCGATAGGATCTAGTATCGCTGAGCTGTCGTAGGCACTCTTCGCGATAGGTCTCAACATATAGGATTACTACCGCTCCCCCTTTATCCGCAGGTTTAATAGTAGTAAGTAGTAAAATCTTTATTCGGTTATAATTTTACAAAAAACCATAAAAGCTTACATACATTTCATTTCATTATAACATTCTTACAACATATTCAGTTCGTTTTAAAATTTTATCGCACCGTTGATTTATCAAGGAGATTGAGGATTGTTATTTTGTAGGTTTAGCCTGTGTTTAAAAATACATTTTAAAAAAGTGCTTACGACTTTACGTGCATATTCAGAGCTTAAAAACTGCAGCCACAACATCGCGGGGCGACACCTTCGGAGGCCTGAATTTCGGAGCAAAGGGGTTAACCAAGGTTTACGATGTGCCGAATAAAATTTACAAAACAGTACTGTGTGGATTGTTGTCTGCTCAGATAGTCCATCGCATGGGCAAGCCATTAAACTTTCTTCCTAGCTGTTTCTGTTGGGAAAGGCTACAACCCTATGGAAAATGTTCAGCCTGAATCTCGCTAGTAAGAATCGTTCAAATTGCGAGTCGACATAAGTTAAATATGGTTCCATATCCAAGGTGGTCATGACCGCTAGGGAGTGCTGTACAGATGGTTTCTTGATTTCCACAGAAATACGTAATTCTTCGAAGTGGCTCAGCGCCTTTGCCTTTAGTTCTTTTTTAGTGATTTCAGCAATGGATTCAGGTTTATAATAAAAGACTGCCATTCCAAGGTCAATAAAGAGTTTTTTTACGTATCTTAGCCAGTCTATTTTATCGGCACAGTCTAGGGTCATGCAGTCCGCAATGATGTTTTTGGTAAGGGTATTTCTAGTTGAAACCCATATTCGGCGTCATAGGAGTATAGGTTCAATTTTGGCCAAGTCCTCGATATGTGGTAGCCCGAGTTCTGCATGGCAAGCAAAAGTAGAAGCTCTTTTTTGGACCGCAAGTAAGAATCTTGTAAATGAGTTCTCCGTGACCTGGAGGGCTTTTGTGTTTTTATGTCCCCACATGCCCGCCCCATAAAGTGCGATGGAATGGCCTTTGGCTCTTTAGATCTGTAGGAGTTCGACCGGGGGCTTTTTCCCTGGCTTCTGTGCGAATTTCATGAGTGCGGCAATAGAGCGCAAAAGTTGGTGTTTACGCGCTTCTATTGCCGCTTTCCAGTTGAGCCTCTCATCTATCATAATCCCTAAGTAGGGATACTGGGGGGTGGTGTCCAGTTTTTCGTTGTTAAGGTAGATGTTTTTTCCCTGTTTCCTGAATTGGCCAGCTACCATGACATAGGTTTTTTTTATATTTATATGGAGGTCCAGGTCACACATAAACTTCGCATAGCTGTTCAGGGATTTTAGAGCTCACGTGGGGTGCGTGCTATGATGACCGCGTCATCCGCGTATAGGAGCACGGGGACCAGTCAATCTTTCACCCGGGGCAAGTCCAGGCCCCCCTCAAAATCTCTACCTCAAGGCCATTGGTGTAGAGGGAGAAGAGAAAGGGGGCAAGGACGCACCCCTGCCTGACCCCGCGCTCCACAGGAAAAGATTCCGACAGCTCGCCTCGTACTCCGAAGCGAACCCTGGAGGAAGCGTTGGAATAAAGTTCCCTAAGTACGGTCAGAAGGGCCTTATCAATTCCCATATTAGATAGCACCGACCATAATTTTGCGTGGGAAACGCAGCCGAAAGCCACAGAGAGGTCGACGTAAACCATATAGAACCTCTCGCGTTTTGCAGACATGTATTTCCCCATCAGCAGGGCCAGGTTAAGGGCTTTTTCCGTTGTTCCGAGTCCCTCTCGTCCCGGTGTCTTCTGCCCACTCCTGTAGTCGCTGGAGTACCACTCTGCCCAGTACTTTCCCCTATGAATCCAGGAAGGAAATTGGTCGGTAGCATGTCACCTCCTCTCTGTTTCCCTTTTTGAATATGGGTACCAGTATAGATTGGGACCAGGAGGGGAGTAAGCCGCGCTTCATTGTTGCGTCAAATACCCTTGTTATAATGGGAGCCCACAGATCTAATTTAAATTTAAAAAAATCAACTGGCACCCCATCTGGGCCAGGGGCTTTTTTGCTCTTGCTGGCGTTGACTGCAGCTATTACCTCTAGTAAGTCAACTGTCAATGGGATTGGGAATAGGTTATCCTGGTTTGGGCTGTTGGTGTCTAAGAGGGGTACTACTGATGGTTTACTAAAAATGTTTGCAAAGTGATATACCCAAGTTTGTTCCTCAATGGCCACTTCCAAGCTAGAGCGATTTTCTGTGTCTATTAGGAAAGGTGCCTTTACCACCTTCCAGAACAAGTCGCTATCTTTGTTTTTAGAGCTTTCGTGCAACTGTTCCCGCAAGGCTTTTTTGAGTTCTTCTTTTCGTGCTTTACACGTAAGCCTATATGTTTTTCTCAAGGTCCTAATCTCCTCTTGATCTCCTATTGGTTTCGATAGGGCTCTCTTTAGCTTTTCATGGGCGTCTGTACAATCATGGTTGAACCAACCTTTTTTCCTTTCCTTGGTCCCTTTCTGATTTACGGTGAGACATTCATTCACTTTTCCTAGAATTAGATTGAACTGAAGCAGGACTTCCTCTTCACTTGCCTCCATATCTAGACATTTCATTATTGTCTGTTGTGCACCAGTTACGACCCGATTTGTTAACTCATTTACGCTCTCGGGCAGCCATGCGCTCTATAAATCTCCCAAAAAAAAAAAAAAATTTGGATCGATCTTCCCCCACCCCAAGGTATAGCCATTTGTTTTTGTGAGCTGTATGTTGTGCTGGGCGAGAGTGGACATTATGGTTTGGGCAAGTGGTTGACCATTATCTAAGGATAATTCAAGAGCCAAAGCTGAGTGATCGCTCAACGTATTGATTTTGACTTTAAAATTTGTATGCCTATTTACGAGAGTCAGTGTTATAAGAATATAGTCGATAGTTGTTTCGCTGCCCCTACCAAGGTATGTGGGATCCAATTTCCCGGATAAAGGGTTTATTTGATTTAATATGACTAGATCCAGACTTGACATAGTTTCATTTAAAAAGTCCCCCACTACCGAGTGACTGAAATGGGTTATTTGCTCTTCGGTTTCAACCCCCATCCCGCAAACATTACTATTGAGCTTATCACAGGGGTGATGGTTAAAATCGCCTCCCCAGATAATACTTGGGGGTTCCAGCCCTTGTGTTACTTTCATGCCATTAAGCAATTTCTTGCGGAGGGCCCCCAGTATATTTATTCTCTCGTTTCCCACTAGATTATTATATAGATTAACAAAAAGAATAGTTCCCTTTGTCTTAGATGCTAGTCGTAGAATTTGATATTGCGGTTCTAGACTGAGTACAGTAACTGCCAGACCTACTATAGTATTTGATATATAGGTTATCAACCCACCTTTAGCTCTGCCATGAGTTCCTGCGATTCCTGGTGAGAAATAGGTTTTATACCCTATCAGGTGCATTTCTTTCGTGAGCCAGGTCTCCTGGAGAGCCAGAACTTGGTATTCTTTAGTAAATTCTTGGAAACTTCCGCCCAAGAGTATTTCTTTGAGGCCCGCAACATTCCAGAACATTGTTTTGAGTTTTTCTGGTCTACTATCAGGGACCTGTCTTTGGCTTGCCCTGTTTTCTTTGTCTATCACTGATGTCTGTGTCTGGAACATGTTCCTTATGGGTTAAGGTGGGTGGTATGGTTATTTTTATTTTACTCTGTCTCGTAAAGTTTGCCCCCTCCCTCGGACACGGTCCTCTAGTACTACCGGTTCCAAATGTAGTAATTGAGGTGGTATCACCAGGGGTAGTCTCTTTTTCTGTCTTGGGGGATTCTTGCATCAAAGGAGAGTTACTATCAAGTCAATCTATTCCCTCTAGACCACACAATGTTGAGAAAGGGTTAAACGTTGGTATGTTAAAATCTGAGAAAGTTGTTTGGTAATTGTTATTCAAATTACCCCAGTATGACTGGGGGTAGAGGAATTGTGGAGGTTGGCTAAGGTAGTGATTCTGGGTGGATTGGTAGCCTGCTTCTCTCCAGTCTGGACGTGGCCTTCTGTTATGGTGGTGTTTGGGATTGTTTAACAGTTCGCGGGGGTAAAAGTAACTGACATAGTGTGTGTAAATATTATCCCCCCTGTGGCCTCGTACCAATCTCCTATTGTTCTAACCGCCCTATGGTCCTTAAAATTAATGATTATCACATCCCCCCTTTTATCCTTAGGCCTTGAGCCTACCCAGACTGCTCGCCTTACTGACAGGATTTCTCCATTAACGTGTGCAGGGAGGGGTCTATTCTGCTTTAACCAATAAATGGTTTTATTTTTTAAAGCGTGATAATTCTCTCTTGCCCCGTCTATTAGTTATTGTACTCCTGTCATAACAATTGTGTATGGGGCTGATTCAGGGGGCAGATCTACTATCCTACGTCTAGGTCTCTTTTGGCGTTGTGGTGAATGCTCACCCACCTCTCTATTTGGTATGGTATTCGTGGCTGGTTTGGGGTTAGTAGTTGGTAGGGGGGGATTCTTTCTACAGGGTTCTTCTCTACTGTACTTTTCCCTCTTACATCGGTTTTTACCCCATCTTTTACCTGGGTGTTGTTGGGTGGTTTAGGGTTTACGTTATTGGTTGTTTCTTTTGAAGATTTGGCCACTGCTTTTTTTCCTGGGGCATTTCCAGCTTTCAATGATATGCCACTAGTGGATGGTTGTTCTGATAATATAATTTTAGGGGCAATAGAGCTTTGTCTGGTGTCTTTATTAAATTGTGGCACTAGATTGGTGATGGCCCTAGTATTTTCTTCAATTTGTTTACCCAGCGTTTCTAAATGCATACTCATTAATCTTGTTATCTCCAGGAGAGGAAGCATAAGTGCCTTGACTATTACTTCTATCCTGGAGAGAAGTTCAGCCTCCATTTCGGGGACTAATCCTGATGTAATGTTCTTTTTCTGCGCCATACTGGGCTTAGGGGGTGGTATGGGTGAAGGGGTTATATTCAGAATAGTGGTTGTATTTGGAGATGAGGGGGAAGGTTGTCTCTTTCTTTTTTTCGGATGGTTATTTAATAATTCCGAAGAAGTTAAAGAAGAGACTGACAGATTAGGAGAACAAGATGATCTAGATGTGTTAGGGCTGACTAAAAGGATTTCTGGAGGTGGCTCAGGTTCATTACTTTTTGTCTGATTCGTCTCCTCTCTAGCTTCAGTTCCCAAGGGGGTAAGTGAATCAATGTCAATGGGGGTTGTGATGGAAGTCAGGGAATGTAAAACAGTCGCGCTAGGTGAGGTAGCTTTCCCAATCAAACCTAGGGAAGATCGCTTACCAGTTAATAAGTCCATAGATAAGCGCTTTTCAGTATCCGCTATTTCTTTTTCTAGGACAATCGTGACCCTTTTGAAAAATTGATGAATAGTCCCTGTTACTGGCCCCTTTGATGTGTTCACAGTTATGTTTCTGGGTTTTCCAGAGTCTGAAGACATGATTGCACGTTGATATATGTACGGTTTAATAGGGCAAGAACAACCGTACACCGCTGCACGATGACTCATGGTGCTTTAGTCAGTAAACGATTTCTGACGGGTGTAGGAGAAATAGATGGAATCTTACCAGGAAATAGTCGGTAGTTGTTAAGGGGGTGGCCCGTCCCGTCCTTGATCGACCTTGGACATCCTTAGACAGCCCGCCCTTTGCCCGGGCTTCGCCCCTGGCGCTCCCGTGCGCTCCCGCGCAGCGTGTTCTGATGGATTATATGGACACCAGGACCAGGGTGGGCGGGGCGGTCAGGGAGAGCGAGCCAGCTGACTCGGCCTTTGACAGACCAGGACTCTTGGGAAAGTGAGTCCCGATCACGCTCGCAGCCCTGTCTCTCACCCCACACAAACCAAACCTTCAGGAGCACTGGCAGACGAAGCGGGACCCGCGGAGCGGGTACCGCGAGGCGTAGGTGCAGGTCCTTGTTGACTCGACAAGAAAAAAAGTCTCAGTAAGGGTCCCACGCTGTTACCGCTGATAGTCTCCTTTTAAACAGGGTGGGCGGGGCGGTCAGGGAGAGCGGGCCAGCTGACTCGGCCTTTGACAGACCAGGACTCTTGGGAAAGTGAGTCCCGATCACGCTCGCAGCCCTGTCTCTCACCCCACACGAACCAAACCTTCAGGAGCACTGGCAGACGAAGCGGGACCCGCGGAGCGGGTACCGCGAGGCGTAGGTTCAGGTCCTTGTTGACTCGACAAGAAAAAAAGTCTCAGTAAGGGTCCCACGTTGTTACCGCTGATAGTCTCCTTTTAAACAGGGTGGGCGGGGCGGGGTGGTCAGGGAGAGCGGGCCAGCTGACTCGGCCTTTGACAGACCAGGACACTTGGGAAAGTGAGTCCAGATCACGCTCGCAGCCCTGTCTCTCACCCCACATGAACCAAACCTTCAGGAGCACTGGCAGACGAAGCGGGACCCGCGGAGCGTGTACCGCGAGGCGTAGGTGCAGGTCCTTGTTGACTCAACAAGAAAAAAAAGTCTCAGTAACGGTCCCACGTTGTTACCGCTGATAGTCTCCTTTTAAACAGGGTGGGCGGGGCGGGGCTGTCAGGGAGAGCGGGCCAGCTGACTCGGCCTTTGACAGACCAGGACTCTTGGGAAAGTGAGTCCCGATCACGCTCGCAGTTCTGTATCTCACCCCACACGAACCAAATCTTCAGGAGCACTGGTAGACGAAGCGGGACCCGCGGAGCGTGTACCGCGAGGCGTAGGTGCAGGTCCTTGTTGACTCGACAAGAAAAAAAAGTCTCAGTCAGGGTCCCACGTTGTTACCGCTGATAGTCTCCTTTTAAACAGGGTGGGCGGGGCGGTCAGGGAGAGCGGGCCAGCTGACTCAGCCTTTGACAGACCAGGACTCTTGGGAAAGTGAGTCCCGATCACGCTCGCAGCCCTGTCTCTCACCCTACACGAACCAAACCTTCAGGAGCACTGGCAGAAGAAGCGGGACCCGCGGAGCGGGTACCGCGAGGCGTAGGTGCAGGTCCTTGTTTGCTCGACAAGAAAAAAAAGTCTCAGTAAGGGTCCCACGTTGTTACCGCTGATAGTCTCCTTTTAAACAGGGTGGGCAGGGCGGGGCGGTCAGTGAGAGCGGGCCAGCTGACTCGGCCTTTGACAGACCAGGACTCTTGGGAAAGTGAGTCCCGATCACGCTCGCAGCCCTGTCTCTCACCCCACACAAACCAAACCTTCAGGAGCACTGGCAGACGAAGCGGGTGCAGGTCCTTGTTGACTCGACGAGAAAAAAAGTCTCAGTAAGGGTCCCCCGCAGGTTTAATAACTATGCGGGGGTTATCAGCAAGTGTCTTAATTGCTTCCTGCTCCTGTTACGAGAGATTGTAAAAGACCTTCTGTCTGGTTTTGAACAATTCTTGTAAATCATGGTCAACTGCCTCCTCGAATGTTAGAACCTTAGGTGGTAAACCCATGGCACTAGGGTTAAATGTTGACGGTTTCTTTAAACCTGTATTGTCATTAGAGTTAGTCTGCTCAGTCAGATTTTTCTGTAAAATTTACCCATTTCGATCTGTGCCTGGAAAGGGTCATTGATGTTAGTGGAAACAAATCCCAGCCCTTTGTTCAGTGTCTGTTCCTGAATGTCTGTGATGGGATGAGAGCTCAAGTTTACAACTAGACTGGGGCTGCTGAGGTCCCTGCTTGATCCTGCGGGATCCTTTTCCCGCTCCTCAGGTCCATGGTCTGTGGGGGTAGGTTCCACCGAACTTGTCCCTGCCAGGGTGTTCTTTGACGGCCTCGGCCTCTCCAGCCTGACCCTAAAAAAGGCTGCTGGCTATAATCTCCAAAGAATTTTGGTGGGCCATATGGATTCACCATTGGAGGATAGGGGGGTGGCCCCCAAGGTGTGGGTTACCACCAAGGTGGATATTGAGGCTGAGAGGCAAAACCTTGACTGTAGCCTCTCCAACCTCTTCTATTGTTACCTCTGCCCCTTTGTTGATATGGTGGATTGCCAGAGGTAGAGCCCTCCGAGTCACTTGATACGCCGTCTGAGCTAGAGCTCCCATAGTTGGATGCTCCCTTTTGTCCATTTCTTGTGTTTGTTTGAGGTACAAAGTGCTCACTAGTATAGGGATACACTTTGTCCATTGCAAATCTAGCCAGATCTTTTTTGAATTTTTCGAGTTTTGTAAACAAAATAGAGTCCTTAAACTCCTTGGCTGATTTGTTACCATCATCCTGTTGTTTAGAAAACACTTTGGTCGAAGAAATGGTAGTTCTAATCTGACCCTCTAAAACCTGGATCTCCACCAATATTTTGTCTGCGGTTTTCTTAGCAGTTTTGATAATAAGCACTAGCCAGTCGTGTGTGCACTTCCACGCTATAAGCGACCAATCTTTCAAAAAGTCCTTATCATCTAGGAAGAGGCGAGGGACATTTCCTACGATTAGTCCACTGGGGACACAGTTACTTCTTAGGTAATCCGCCATCACTATACCATGTACACAGACCCTGGCTTGGTTTTTCTTCAGAATCAATACTTTAGCCCAGCCCTCATCAGGATTGGTTGGATTCGCAGAGATCATATCTAACATACTGGGATTTTCTGAGAGTATTGTCTGGATCTCATCCTCATCAAATGCGAGGCCTAGATTAGTGGCCATCTCTGTATCTAGCTACTCTTATGTAAGCATGGGCGGAAAATCCGTTACGCTCGCGGATTTTGCAGATTTTCGGTAAATTCGCAATCCGCGAGATTCGCGAATTTCCCGCAAAATCCGCAAATCCGAGAGCAGCGGATTTTATGGCTTGCTCGCACTGTTCGCGTGAGTTCGCGGCTTCCCAGTTCAACTTCGCGCCCCGCCAATAAGCGCTAAATTGCAGAAATACGATCTTAGCAAAACTGAAACTACTTACCAGGTTCAAAAGTTCAAGCTCATCATTAGTAGCCATTTCCTGTAGTGCTTCCTGAGGGGCCCCTCCAGAGTTCATTTGCCTACTTGCAACTATTATGTGACCCTGCTCTGACCCTCAGAATAGTTACACAAAGGTCCTGAATTAAAGCTAAGGCAGACAAGCAGGAGCCAGGCTGAAAGTTCAAATCCAGTGACACATTAATCAGCCCCTAATTAATTATTGTCAGTTGGGGCAGGGCAGGTGTTGTAACTAATTTTGCAACAATGAAAGCACTTAGCAAGTGCAAAAGATCACTAATCAGGAAGCACTAAGGAAGCAGGTGCCAGCTAAAAAAATATTCTGTGACACATTAATCAGCCCCAAATTAATTCAGGTCACTTGAGGCAGGGAAGGTGTGCTTTGCTTTGCCACAATAATATACACTGGACAACCAGAGGGTGCTGTGATGAAACAGAGGGTGGCATGGGTGGGCCACAGGGTGGCATGAGTAGTCAGAGAGTGGCAGTGGTGACAGAGAGTGGCAGTGATGAAGAAGAGTGTCCCAAACAGGCTGGACACGTAGAAACAACAAGTTCGCAAAACTTGCGACCGGACAGGTAAGTTCGCGTTTCCGAAATTGTACAAAACCCTCGCGAACTGGCAGTAACCCGCGCGAACCCAAAATAAAAAAAATCCGCAAATTCGCGAGAATTCGCGGATTTTGCGGATTGCGAGTTCGCAAATCCGCAAAATTCGCGAACACGAGATTCGCTAAATTCGCCCATGCTTACTCTTATGCTAACAGTAAAAGATCCCTCAACTCAATTAGAACCACTCCCTTTCTACACTCAAATAGTGTCGGTTTATAGAGTGAGACCCGCAGTTAAACAACTGCTCTAAAACGAATAACAATAAGGAGGGTCAGTGGGGAATAGTTAGTGACCATACAATGGTATCATCCCCTGTACCGTAATTATAACAAAAAATACCAGTAGGTCAAAGAAAACGGTAAACTGTCTAAAACTATGTGTTGATTAGGGAACAGTCACAAAGTCCATATTGTAATGATACGTGGTGACCATCAAATGATTCCCATCAGATACCAGTCCTGTACCGCCCTACATCATTTGGGATCCTTCAGCCGAAGGAAGTGATGTACAACCACTGAAGATTAGGTGAACTGTAACCTAATCAAGTGGAGAGAAACTCAAATGCGGTGGCTTAATTTGTGTGGCATAAGGAGGGTAAACTGACTCGCAGTGCAAAAAGTGTGTTAAAGTAACAGTGCATGAAAAGTGAGTTATTTAAGATTGGGTTGTGGAAGTGGAAATAAATATATTTTAATTGTATCCTATCCACACCCAACAATAAAAACAGTGCAAGGTAGTGTTATACAAATAACTACTCAGATGGATTAAAGGTCAACATGTTTCTGCGGTTGAATGGAGTCTCAAGATCTCCTCCTGCTTCATCAGGACCTTGTATCAATGCTACTGCATTTGTGAGCAACTAAAATAAGTGAAAATGGTGTCACCTGAAATTCGCCTGTTCAGAAGATCACGAGAGACGAACAAACAATTAAAGAAAAACAAGAAAACACATAATTATTGTCGACAGTTTACAGGACACATAGTGAATGTGTTAGTTACAATAAGCCAATAATTTTATTGGTCAAAAAGGGTCTCAATTAGTAGACCATACATGTAGTTGCCATCTTGTTTGAAACCTGTTGAAAAGATAAATTATTCTTCAATCACCCAATTTGTGGGGAATACACGCCCCACCTCACCTGGCTACAGCGCAGGTAAAACGGAGCACCGCTCTGAGGGAGAAAAGGAAGAAGGAAATAAAAGAGGAAAGATACAGAAACTGTATTAATAACATCTACATTAGTAGCAGGATGACCACGAGAGTGTTTAGAGAATAGCCCAGAACATATGTGTGTATAGAACGTATAATACACAATCACATGACTGCCTGGATATGCTCTTAAACAATAACAGCGTTGTTCGTGGTAACTGATTGGTAACAGAATAGTCACACGTTTGTTTGTACACGTTCAGAAGTGGTGTTTATAGATAGAAAAAATGCCTTATGCGCCTTGCTATACCTCTGTCACAAATAGCCATGTAGTTTAAGGTTTCAAAGTTGCACATTCAATCGTATGTCATAGCGTGCACATCCTAAAGGTTTAAAGATTGGAGGTTGTAAAAGACGGCCAGCAAGCATATAAGAACCGCCCCGCCCCTCCAAACAGGAGGATACAAGCTTAAAGCGCTGTAATGCGTCTCCTCCTCGGAGGTATCCCAGACCAAGCCTCACACCCCACCCTGCTTACCTGTCCGTCGGTACTCCGGACATCCGTCTAGGCTGTCATGGAGGGAGGTACCCTGACGGACAGGAAGCAGGTTTTTTATTCTTCCTGTTACCGAGCAACAGCGTCGTGATTGGAGGACAACGTCACGTGATACTACGTGACGGTTTCGAGTTATGCTGGGAATTGTAGTTCCCGTGTATTGTTTCTTCCAATGTCCGAGGCAAAGCTCTTTACATTAAGAGGAGCGTGCATCGGTTTACATCGGGAATGTAACCCAGCACTACAAGTCTGGCGGAATTTGGGTGAGATTGTATTTATAATGCATAAGCTATATGTCGACCAGATCTTATGTTAATTTTATGCACAGAGTTAGTTATGGAGATTTGCGAGGAATACATGCCCAGTAGTGACTACGTCACACAGTGACGAATAGTAACGTCAAGATATGCTGGGAAATGTAGTTCCCACGTGCCGTTATGTTTACTATCAAAAACAGGACTGCTTATGTTAATAAACAGTGTGCATCAATGTGCACCATTTATCTGACCTAGCGAAACGAGTCTAGGAGAGATGGGATTTAGTGGTGTGTAAGCCTTATTTATTGTTCATCAACCTGATCATTTTGTATAATACAAATGCGAAATATCTGATATATATGTGCGCGCAATAAAATGGACACATAGTTGTTGTAGTGTGTGAGCCTTTATTTATTATGCATCGACCTGATAATTTCTATAATACAAATACGGTGTATAAGTGTGCGCAGTAATATACGCCCAGAATAACGATGGAAACACAGTTAAAAGAGTTCCATGCTTGGCTTAATCTTAAGAATCAATTCTTGAAATTCACCATGGAGTATGATACCCAGAAATTGGCCTTTTTGGATCTGCTCATCCAAAGTACACCAACTGGCCTTTCCTCCGAACTTTATCGTAAACCGATGGCGCGCAATTCTTTGCTCAATTACAACAGCTGCCACCCGAAGGCTTTGCGGGATAATTTGCCCGGATCTATGACAGAATTTCGACAGACATAATTTCGACCTACACAAATATCGGCGTAATTATATCGATTGCAAAAATATCGACGCCCTATGTGCAACATGGTAAGTACCAAAATATCGAAAAAATAATATCGATGTTAAAAATATCGTTGTCAAATATATCATTTTTTTTGGGTTTAAAATAACATAAAAAATACTGTAAATAATACATATAAATTACTTAAACATATTTAAATATATTTAATAATGGTAAAAAAAAATAAGAATACATATTTAATAAAAAAAATAATATTTACAAATCATATATAATATATACTTACTTAACAATAATTACTATTCCCACTCCAGTGGGTGCAACAGTAGGGAAAACTGACCCTGAACCCAAAAAATATCCCTTTACCCAAGAACTGAAAACTGACCCTGAACCCAAAAAATACCCCTTTACCCAAAAACTGAAAACTGACCCTGAACCCAAAAAATACCCCTTTACCCAACAACTGAAAACTGACCCTGAACCCTAAAAATACCCCTTTACCCAAAAACTGAAAACTGACCATTTACCCAAAAACTGAAAACTGACCCTGAACCCTAAAAATACCCCTTTACCCAAAAACTGAAAACTGACCCTGAACCCAAAAAATACCCCTTTACCCAAGAACTGAAAACTGACCCTGAACCCTAAAAATACCCCTTTACCCAAAAACTGAAAACTGACCCTGAACCCTAAAAATACCCCTTTACCCAAAAACTGAAAACTGACCCTGAACCCTAAAAATACCCCTTTACACAAAAACTGAAAACTGACCCTGAACCCTAAAAATACTCCTTTACCCAAAATTAATTAATATTACAATTAAATTACTTCCCACCCTATTCCCCTATAAACCCACAACCCGCTCCAGTAGTAAAACATATAATTTAGTTAAAAATATACATAAATTATCAATTAATTATTCAATTAATCAATTAAAATAATTCATTGCCAATTAATATTTAATTGCAAAATAAATTAATCATTAAAAAATAATTATTTAATTACAAATACATTAATTCCCACCCTATTCCCCTATAAACCCACAACCCGCTTCAGTAGTAAAACTTATAATTTACTTAAAAATATACATACATTATCAATTAATTAATCAATTAATCCATTAAAATAATTCATTGCCAATTAATATTTAATTGCAAAATAAATTAATCATTAAAAAATAATTATTTAATTACAAATAAATTACTTCCCACCCTATTGCCCTATAAACCCACAACCCGCTCCAGTAGTAAAACATATAATTTACTTAAAAATATACATACATTATCAATTAATTAATCAATTAATCAATTAAAATAATTCAATTAATATTTAATTGCAAAATAAATTAATCATTAAAAAATAATTATTTAATTACAAATAAATTACTTCCCACCCTATTCCCCTATAAACCCACAACTCGCTCCAGTAGTAAAACATATAATTTACTTAAAAATATACATAAATTATCAATTAATTAATCAATTAATCAATTAAAATAATTCATTGCCAATTAATATTTAATTGCAAAATAAATTAATCATTAAAAAATAATTATTTAATTACAAATAAATTACTTCCCACCCTATTCCCCTAAATACCCACAACCCGCTCTGGTAGTAAAACATATTTTTTACTTTTATATATTTTTTATTTATAAAAACATATTAAACACATATTATAACAATTAATTTAAATACTTAACTAAAATTTCTAACACATATTAGTAAATTGAAATTACTCACATCGATATATATGCTATCGATATAAGTAATGTCGATATTACTTACATTGATATATATGCTATCAATATAAGTAATTTCGATATTACTTACCTTAGGGTCGATATTCTGGCCATCGATATTCTGGCCATCGATATTCTGTCCCTTCGATATTAGCAACTCGATATAAGTGTAAGTCGAAATTAAAGATTCGATATTTTGACTGTGTACCAATTTGCCCTATGGGCAATTTTTGCGCATACAAAAGAATTGCTCTAACCGTACATCCTTTGAGACACATGCCCAGCGTCTATCTAAAGATCTGTCACACAAGGAATATCCTAAAAGATTGATTCAGATATCTAAAAAACGAGCGGCAAATAACAACAGAGCCAGCCTACTTGAAATTTTACCTCCCAACCCGAAGACTGAACGCATGACCTGCGTGAGCACATTTGGTACTTTTTCCAACCAAATCACCAAGATTGTTAAGAGGCATTGGGGCATCCTTAACACTGGCAAAGACACATTGCCTCCCCCACTCTTTGCCTATAAAAGAGCACAAAACTTGAAGGACAAATTGGTCCATACAAGGCCTAGGAGTGAGGTACCTAGAGCAGTTGGAACACTGTGGAACATGCCGGCAGTTACAGGGCACCACCCTTGTGGACAATGTGCAGCTTGTCCCCAGACCTCAAGAACAACAACTATTGATATCGGGACGGAAGAAGTTTGGGAACAACGCAGATTTACAAACTGCAACAGTGCAAACTTAATATATCTAATTAAGTGTCCATGCAACAAAATGTATGTGGGCATGACTACTCGTAAAGTTAAGTTACGAATATCAGAACACAAGAGTTCCATACGATGCAGCAAACAAGCTACCAAACTTACAAATCACTTTCTATCAGTACAACACCTCCCCACTGACATACGGTGGACAGTCCTGGAACAACCTGTAATCCCGGCTCATATTGCTGATATAGGCACATTTCTGTTCAAACGTGAACAGAGATGGGTCTATAAATTACAAACCCACAAGACAGGACTGAATGAAGACATTCCATGGATGTCATTGTGAATTACATCTTATACTTAATACTAAGCAATATGAATGTCAGCTGACTACCCGCCATTTGCTTTTGTTGCAAGAGACTGCAGCAATCTTTTCTAGTTGAGAGAGTGATTTAGATTAAAATATAGTTCTATGTGACACACGAAAACATTTGATTCACATTTATCTCCATGTGTCCATTCCATCGTTATTCTGGGCGTATATTACTGCGCGCACTTATACACCGTATTTGTATTATAGAAATGATCAGGCCGATGCATAATAAATAAAGGGTCACACACTACAACAACTATGTGTCCATTTTATTGCACGCACATATATATCAGATATTTTGCGTTTGTATTATACAAAATGATCAGGTTGATGAACAATAAATAAGGCTTACACACCACTAAATCCCATCTCTCCTAGACTCGTTTCGCTAGGTCAGATAAATAGTGCACATTGATGCACACTGTTTATTAACATATCAGTCCTGTTTTTGATAGTAAACATAACGACACGTGGGAACTACATTTCCCAGCATATCTTGACGTTACTATTCGTCACTGCATGACGTAGTCAGTACTGGGCACGTATTCCTCGCAAATCTCCATAACTAACTCTGTGCATAAAATTAACATAAGATCTGGTCGACATATATCTCACCCAAATTCCGCCAGACTTGTAGTGCTGGGTTACATTCCCGATGTAAACCGATGCACGCTCCTCTTAATGTAAAGAGCTTTGCCTCGGACATTGGAAGCAACAATACACGGGAACTACATTTTCCAGCATAACTCGAAACCGTCACGTAGTATCACGTGATGTTGTCCTCCAATCACGACGTTGTTGCTCTGTAACAGGAAGAATAAAAAACCCGCTTCCTGTCCGTCAGGGTACCTCCCTCCATGACAGCCTAGACGGATGTCCGGAGTACCGACGGACAGGTAAGCAGGGTGGGGTGTGAGGCCTGGTTTCGGATACCTCAGAGGAGGAGACGCATTACAGCTCTTTAAGCTTGTATCCTCCTGTTTGGAGGGGCGGGGCGGTTCTTATATGCTTGCTGGCCGTCTTTTACAACCTCCAATCTTTAAACCTTTAGGATGTGCACGCTATGACATACGATTGAATGTGCAACTTTGAAACCTTAAACTACATGGCTATTTGTGACAGAGGTATAGCAAGGTGCATAAGGCATTTTTTCTATCTATAAACACCACTTCTGAACGTGTACAAACAAACATGTGACTATTCTATTACCAATCAGTTACCCCGAACAACGCTGTTATTGTTTAAGAGCATATCCAGGCAATCATGTGATTGTGTATTATACGTTCTATACACACATATGTTCTGGGCTATTCTCTAAACACTCTCGTGGTCATCCTGCTACTAATGTAGATGCTATTAATACAGTTTCTGTATCTTTCCTCTTTTATTTCCTTCTTCCTTTTCTCCCTCAGAGCGGTGATCCGTTTTTACCTGCGCTGTAGCCAGGTGAGGTGGGGCGTGTATTCCCCACAAATTGGGTGAGTGAAGATAAATGTATCCTTTCAACAGGTTTCAAACAAGATGGCAACTACATGTATGGTCTACTAATTGAGACCCTTTTTGACCAATAAAATTATTGGCTTATTGTAACTAACACATTCACTATGTGTCCTGTAAACTGTCGACAATAATTATGTGTTTTCTTGTTTTTCTTTAATTGTTTGTTCGTCTCTCGTGATCTTCTGAACAGGCGAATTTCAGGTGACACCATTTTCACTTATTTTAGTTGCTCACAAACGCAGTAGCATTGATACAAGGTCCTGATGAAGCAGGAGGAGATCTTGAGACTCCATTCAACCGCAGAAACATGTTGACCTTTAATCCATCTGAGTAGTTATTTGTATAACACTACCTTGCACTGTTTTTATTGTTGGGTGTGGATAGGATACAATTAAAATATATGTTTTTCCACTTCCACAACCCAATCTTAAATCACTCACTTTTTAAGCACTGTTACATTAACACACTTTTTGCACTGGGAGTCAGTTTACCCTCCTTATGCCACACAATTTAAGCTTCCGCATTCGAGTTCCTCTCCACTTGATTAGGTTACAGTTCACCTAATCTTCAGTGGTTGTACATCACTTCCTTCGGCTGAAGGATCCCAAATGATGTAGGGCAGTTCAGGACGGGTATCTGATGGAATCATTTGATGGTCACCACGTATCATTACAATATGGACTTTGTGACTGTTCCCTAATCAACACATAGTTTTAGACAGTTTACCGTTTTCTTTAACCTACTCGTATTTTTTGTTATAATCATGAAGAGCCGCCATCATCCTAGGTGTAGTGCCCTGACTTGAAGGATGCCTTCCCAATGCCCCATCCAGCACACGATTAAAATCCCTCACCGACATCACCAGACATGCATGAGCCACACAAAAGAACACACATGTCCACTGTATGTGATGCATTCAGGTGTTCAGCATCGCCATCCAGAGAAACAACCACAACATACCCCCCCCCCCAAGTTGCCCCCTCTGTTTTCAGTGCAAGCATCACAGGCCCAGCATCCAACCAGCCAGCATGCCAGACAGCTTAAAGTTTCAAAAAGGTCCAATGCCTAGAAGCCCAACTGTTTCAGACCCCCCTCACAAATGAGAGAAGCCCAAAGTTCAAACAATACGCATGAAAACGCTAAGAAATAATGTCAGTATCAGAAAACAATGCAACCCTCTACCCGCAATCGAGACACAGGCACACAAATCTCAGGATCATTTCCAGGACACCCTCAAGCACAGAAAGGAGCAGCCCAGGAAATCACCCTTGGCATTCCAACACCTCCCACCATGGCCCGGCACTATGAAGACCCCCCTTACTAAACACATAAAGGAGGAAAGCATCAACAGACGGTACTGCAACCCTTCATGAAGGGATTGTGTCCCAAACTTCACCATTGTCCAGGGACTGCACCTCCAATGTCTGGCCCTATTGCACATCTCTGCTTGACACAGTCTTAGGAATCTGGAGTGCATCAAGTTCAACAGCAGCCATGGTACCTGCCTTATGGACCTCAATGCTGCCTGAGCCCCCGGCAGAGGACACAGTGTCCTCTCTCTTACGAGGGTGCTTGTGCCACCGATGACCCCCTTGAGCATTAAAGAGATCGGGATGCTTTAAGTGCATACAGGGCACACGTCCAAAATGTCCAGCCAGGACCAAACATCCTCGGGCGTTCTAAAAAGTTAGACCTCCCGGAGGCAGTGGTAGAAGTGGGTGGGGGCGGAAGGGCACGGCGTGCGTCTACTTCTACAAAATATTTCAGTCCGTTCCCCTACTTCTTACTTTCAGAAAAAGCATCCCGGGATGGCAAGAATAGTCATACTGAAAAAAAAATACATTTGTTCATTCAGAATCCAGGGGCTGCTTGCACCTCTGTGAACTCCAGAGTCTGCAGCAGCCCCTCCCTGAGCTCGCACAGAGAGAAGGCAGGCCTATTGTCATTCCAATTGAGGCTGATTAACCCAGTTTGGAATGACAATGCGCGCGCACTCTGCCTTTAGCACATCAAGTGAGTGAGATCGGAGTTGGTGATTACCAGGGCCTGAGTGGGTACAGAAACCTGCCCTGGCAAACTGCTCAGCCAGCCTCCCCTGGGGTGAGGGGGAGTGCAGCCAGCAGCTTGAGCATATGTTCTTTCTGTTTTGGGCAATAAATCTGCCTTCTACCAAGTGAACTCACAAATAAGAATTAGTGGTGGTAGTTCAGAGACCAGTTTCACCCAGACCTATAACAAAAAGCTTCATTGCACTAATTTCGTAATGCTTTGTACCTTCCTGTACTTTACTACAGACTTTTTGCTACCACCCATTGCCACTCGTGTTCAGCGGTCCTTATTGTTGGGAGTTTAGAGACATTTCTTGATTTTATTATCAGTCATTTGCAAATCAATAGGATTACCTCTCTTTTGATATTAGTCCTTATCACCGTCAACCCTATCCCTGTGTTATATTTGTTTATTTATTTACTATGCATTTATTTTTATAGTTTTATATAGTGCAAACTTAACATAATAGGTATAAGAGCACTTTACATTATAACAGTTTCATACATACATTTTTCATTTCTTTTTGGCGAAATTCACAAAGTACCAGTATTAGGTCACAGATAATATTTCCAGTTCCACTTCAGTTTTGGCCGATTTTGTTACAGGGGGCCGATATTGCCAACCCCCAGTAATAAAATCAGCCTCCCAGGGGCCCAAAACCGGCCCCCACGGTAGCAGCCTACCGGGGCAGGAGAGGTGACGGGGCAGGAGAGGTGACGGGGCAGGCGAAGTGAAGGGGCAGAAGAAGTGATGGAGCAGAAGAAGTTATGGGGCTGCAGCGGTGATCAGGCAGAAGTGCTGACCGGACAGGAGGAGTGAACGGGCAGGATCAGTGAACGGGCAGAAGACGTGACAGGGCAGGAGAGGTGACGGGGCAGGAGAGGTGACGGGGCAGGAGAGATGATGGGGCAGGGAAGGTGACGGGCAGGAAAGGTGACTGGACAGGAGAGGTGACGGGGCATGAGCTAGAGCAGTAACCGGGCGGGAGCGGTAAAAGGACATGAGCGGTGAGCGGGGCAGGAGCGGTGAATGTCTTATTGACATTTGACGAGCTGTTTTTCTCGATATTTTGCGAGTGCTACGCCATTTTGGATCTTGCTGTGTGATACCGCGGGAATTTGGCGAGCGCGATTACGTCATCGCGGCTTGCCAACTTGCACAGCGAGAGTTTGTCAACGCGAGTACCGCGAGATCACGTCTCGCGGTACTTCGCAATTGCGAGATTTGAGATGCGGCGAGCAGCAACAATCTCGCACAAGCGAAAATATAAAATTTGCAATTCTGCACAAGAAATCCACCAGCAAGCAGCATAAACCTTCTTGAAATGATGATTTTTATCTGAATAACTCCTTAGGTTGACATTTGCCTGCACTTTTTTAGCGAGGAGTTCATTTTGGGGAGGGGGAGGGGGGAGGGGGGGAGGGGGGTTGGAGGAAGGAAGTGCCCCACTGTCTTCAACTTCCTGTTCCTGCCCAGCAGGTTCCTCCCAGTGCTTTGTCCATCTCCTGGTCACTTTTCATTTGGATCTGGAGCTGGAAGGATTACTTTTTGTGGATGCTGCTGGATATTTGGATTTGAGGCCTTTTTGACTTTCTTTGGATCACTGTTGGATTAGAAATTTTACAAGTAAGTTTGTTTGGGGCATTACAGTTGCTGCAACCAAAATTTTGGAATTTTCGATTTTTGGGCTGTTTTGGGGCCTTTTGCCCAGGGGTACTCAGTGGTGGGTGGACGGAGTCTTTCCGTGGGTTGTCTTGAACTTAAACATCATGGAGGGCATGGATGGATTGGGATTGTGCTGATTTTTCAGTGATTTTCGTTTTTTGGGGCTGTACTTGTGGCCTTTCACCAGGGGTATTTGAGTCTAGCATGGGCCTAGTCTTTCTGTGGGCTGTCTTGAACTTAAACATCATGGAGGGCATGGATGGAATGGGATTGTGCTGATTTTGCAGTGTTTTTCGATTTTTGGGGGTGTTCATGGGGAGGGACAGGCCATGTGGCTGGGGGCCATTTTGAGTGCTGCTACAGGCCCTGGCCATGTGCTGGGAGGCAAGTGGCCATTTTGAATGCAGGCTTTGTTGTTAGGCCTGCAACCATTTTGCCTACTTTTCAACCTTTATGCCCAGGGGTAGTGAGTCTTGCATGGGCCTAGTCTTTCTGTGGGTTGTCTTGAATTTAAACATCATGAAGGGCATGGATGGATTGGGATTGTGCTGATTTTTCAGTGATTTTCGTTTTTTGGGGCTGTACTTGTGGCCTTTTCACCAGGGGTATTTGAGTCTAGCATGGGCCTAGTCTTTCTGTGGGGTGTCTTGAACTTAAACATCATGGAGGGCATGGATGGAATGGGATTGTGCTGATTTTTCAGTGATTTTCGTTTTTTGGGCTGTACTTGTGGCCTTTTCACCAGGGGTATTTGAGTCTAGCATGGGCCTAGTCTTTCTGTGGGCTGTCTTGAACTTAAACATCATGGAGGGCATGGATGGAATGGGATTGTGCTGATTTTGCAGTGTTTTTCGATTTTTGGGGGTGTTCATGGGGAGGGACAGGCCATGTGGCTGGGGTCCATTTTGAGTGCTGCTACAGGCCCTGGCCATGTGCTGGGAGGCAAGTGGCCATTTTGAATGCAGGCATTGTTGTTAGGCCTGCAACCATTTTGCCTACTTTTCAACCTTTATGCCCAGGGGTAGTGAGTCTTGCATGGGCCTAGTCTTTCTGTGGGTTGTCTTGAATTTAAACATCATGGAGGGCATGGATGGATTGGGATTGTGCTGATTTTTCAGTGATTTTCGTTTTTTGGGGCTGTACTTGTGGCCTTTTCACCAGGGGTATTTGAGTCTAGCATGGGCCTAGTCTTTCTGTGGGCTGTCTTGAACTTAAACATCATGGAGGGCATGGATGGAATGGGATTGTGCTGATTTTTCAGTGATTTTCGTTTTTTGGGGCTGTACTTGTTGCCTTTTCACCAGGGGTATTTGAGTCTAGCATGGGCCTAGTCTTTCTGTGGGCTGTCTTGAACTTAAACATCATGGAGGGCATGGATGGAATGGGATTGTGCGGATTTTTCAGTGATTTTCGTTTTTTGGGGCTGTACTTGTGGCCTTTTCACCTGGGGTATTTGAGTCTAGCATGGGCCTAGTCTTTCTGTGGGCTGTCTTGAACTTAAACATCATGGAGGGCATGGATGGAATGGGATTGTGCTGATTTTGCAGTGTTTTTCGATTTTTGGGGGTGTTCATGGGGAGGGACAGGCCATGTGGCTGGGGGCCATTTTGAGTGCTGCTACAGGCCCTGGCCATGTGCTGGGAGGCAAGTGGCCATTTTGAATGCAGGCATTGTTGTTAGGCCTGCAACCATTTTGCCTACTTTTCAACCTTTATGCCCAGGGGTAGTGAGTCTTGCATGGGCCTAGTCTTTCTGTGGGTTGTCTTGAATTTAAACATCATGGAGGGCATGGATGGATTGGGATTGTGCTGATTTTTCAGTGATTTTCGTTTTTTGGGGCTGTATGTGTGGCCTTTTCACCAGGGGTATTTGAGTCTAGCATGGGCCTAGTCTTTCTGTGGGCTGTCTTGAACTTAAACATCATGGAGGGCATGGATGGAATGGGATTGTGCTGATTTTTCAGTGATTTTCGTTTTTTGGGGCTGTACTTGTTGCCTTTTCACCAGGGGTATTTGAGTCTAGCATGGGCCTAGTCTTTCTGTGGGCTGTCTTGAACTTAAACATCATGGAGGGCATGGATGGAATGGGATTGTGCTGATTTTGCAGTGTTTTTCGATTTTTGGGGGTGTTCATGGGGAGGGACAGGCCATGTGGCTGGGGGCCATTTTGAGTGCTGCTACAGGCCCTGGCCTTGTGCTGGGAGGCAAGTGGCCATTTTGAATGCAGGCTTTGTTGTTAGGCCTGCAACCATTTTGCCTACTTTTCAACCTTTATGCCCAGGGGTAGTGAGTCTTGCATGGGCCTAGTCTTTCTGTGGGTTGTCTTGAATTTAAACATCATGGAGGGCATGGATGGATTGGGATTGTGCTGATTTTTCAGTGATTTTCATTTTTTGGGGCTGTACTTGTGGCCTTTTCACCAGGGGTATTTGAGTCTAGCATGGGCCTAGTCTTTCTGTGGGGTGTCTTGAACTTAAACATCATGGAGGGCATGGATGGAATGGGATTGTGCAGATTTTTCAGTGATTTTCGTTTTTTGGGGCTGTACTTGTGGCCTTTTCACCTGGGGTATTTGAGTCTAGCATGGGCCTAGTCTTTCTGTGGGCTGTCTTGAACTTAAACATCATGGAGGGCATGGATGGAATGGGATTGTGCTGATTTTGCAGTGTTTTTCGATTTTTGGGGGTGTTCATGGGGAGGGACAGGCCATGTGGCTGGGGGCCATTTTGAGTGCTGCTACAGGCCCTGGCCTTGTGCTGGGAGGCAAGTGGCCATTTTGAATGCAGGCTTTGTTGTTAGGCCTGCAACCATTTTGCCTACTTTTCAACCTTTATGCCCAGGGGTAGTGAGTCTTGCATGGGCCTAGTCTTTCTGTGGGTTGTCTTGAATTTAAACATCATGGAGGGCATGGATGGATTGGGATTGTGCTGATTTTTCAGTGATTTTCATTTTTTGGGGCTGTACTTGTGGCCTTTTCACCAGGGGTATTTGAGTCTAGCATGGGCCTAGTCTTTCTGTGGGGTGTCTTGAACTTAAACATCATGGAGGGCATGGATGGAATGGGATTGTGCAGATTTTTCAGTGATTTTCGTTTTTTGGGGCTGTACTTGTGGCCTTTTCACCTGGGGTATTTGAGTCTAGCATGGGCCTAGTCTTTCTGTGGGCTGTCTTGAACTTAAACATCATGGAGGGCATGGATGGAATGGGATTGTGCTGATTTTGCAGTGTTTTTCGATTTTTGGGGGTGTTCATGGGGAGGGACAGGCCATGTGGCTGGGGGCCATTTTGAGTGCTGCTACAGGCCCTGGCCATGTGCTGGGAGGCAAGTGGCCATTTTGAATGCAGGCATTGTTGTTAGGCCTGCAACCATTTTGCCTACTTTTCAACCTTTATGCCCAGGGGTAGTGAGTCTTGCATGGGCCTAGTCTTTCTGTGGGTTGTCTTGAATTTAAACATCATGGAGGGCATGGATGGATTGGGATTGTGCTGATTTTTCAGTGATTTTCGTTTTTTGGGGCTGTACGTGTGGCCTTTTCACCAGGGGTATTTGAGTCTAGCATGGGCCTAGTCTTTCTGTGGGCTGTCTTGAACTTAAACATCATGGAGGGCATGGATGGAATGGGATTGTGCTGATTTTTCAGTGATTTTCGTTTTTTTGGGCTGTACTTGTGGCCTTTTCACCAGGGGTATTTGAGTCTAGCATGGGCCTAGTCTTTCTGTGGGCTGTCTTGAACTTAAACATCATGGAGGGCATGAATGGAATGGGATTGTGCTGATTTTTCAGTGATTTTCGTTTTTTGGGGCTGTACTTGTGGCCTTTTCACCAGGGGTATTTGAGTCTAGCATGGGCCTAGTCTTTCTGTGGGCTGTCTTCAACTTAAACATCATGGAGGGCATGGATGGAATGGGATTGTGCTGATTTTTCAGTGATTTTCGTTTTTTGGGGCTGTACTTGTGGCCTTTTCACCAGGGGTATTTGAGTCTATCATGGGCCTAGTCTTTCTGTGGGCTGTTTTGAACTTAAACATCATGGAGGGCACGGATGGAATGGGATTGTGCTGTTTTGCAGTGTTTTTCGATTTTTGGGGGTGTTCATTGGGAGGGACAGGCCATGTGGATGGGGGCCATTTTGAGTGCTGCTACAGGCCCTCCCCTGGCCATGTGCTGGGAGGCAAGTGGCCATTTTGAATGCAGGCATTGTTGTTAGGCCTGCAACCATTTTGCCTACTTTTCAACCTTTATGCCCAGGGGTAGTGAGTCTTGCATGGGCCTTGTCTTTCTGTGGGTTGTCTTGAATTTAAACATCATGGAGGGCATGGATGGAATGGGATTGTGCTGATTTTTCAGTGATTTTCGTTTTTTGGGGCTGTACTTGTGGCCTTTTCACCAGGGGTATTTGAGTCTAGCATGGGCCTAGTCTTTCTGTGGGCTGTCTTGAACTTAAACATCATGGAGGGCATGGATGGAATGGGATGGTGCTGATTTCTCAGTGATTTTCGTTTTTTGGGGCTGTACTTGTGGCCTTTTCACCAGGGGTATTTGAGTCTAGCATGGGCCTAGTCTTTCTGTGGGCTATCTTGAACTTAAACATCATGGAGGGCATGGATGGAATGGGATTGTGCTGATTTTGCAGTGTTTTTCGATTTTTGGGGGTGTTCATGGGGAGGGACAGGCCATGTGGCTGGGGGCCATTTTGAGTGCTGCTACAGGCCCTCCCCTGGCCATGTGCTGGGAGGCAAGTGGCCATTTTGAATGCAGGCATTATTGTTAGGCCTGCAACCATTTTGCCTACTTTTCAACCTTTATGCCCAGGGGTAGTGAGTCTTGCATGGGCCTAGTCTTTCTGTGGGTTGTCTTGAATTTAAACATCATGGAGGGCATGGATGGAATGGGATTGTGCTGATTTTTTAGTGATTTTCTGTTTTTGGGGCTGTACTTGTGGCCTTTTCACCAGGGATATTGAGTCTTGCATGGGCCTAGTCTTTCTGTGGGGTGTCTTGAACTTAAACATCATGGAGGGCATGGATGGAATGGGATTGTGCTGATTTTTCTGGGGGGTTTTTCGATTTTTTTGGGGTGTATAACTGAACTGATGTTCCTCTGTCTTCCATTGTTTTTAGGTGCACAAGACTCAAGAGAACCACCAGTGCCAGGAAAAAGTCCTGCAGCGGTGTGTGTGTGCAGCATAACGTCACGCGACGTCACGTCTGGCCTCAGACAACTCTACAATTCGTGCAACTGCGGCCTGCTGTCTGACCTGCTCTGAAGAAGATGGCCCCAAAAAAAGGTCTCCGTAGCTCCTCTAGCAAGAAAGTTGCTAGTAAGGAGCAGAAGAAGCAAGTTACCAAGGAGGCTGGTGTGCCAACCGCCACGTTTTTTGGGAGCAAAAAAAAAAGTACGCCTGCAGCATCAGGATCTGCTGGGGACCAAGCTGGGAGCAGCACCCCCGCTCCATTGGGTTCAGTGCCTCCACCACCACGCCAACTTAAGTCAAAGCCCTTGAGTGCTTCAGAGGCAATCAGTGTACTTCTCCAATCACCATCGACCAGTGATGTTGGCTCATCGCAAGAAAGTAGCAGCAATGTCCCCGAATCAACACAGGTTGTTGTAACTCATCTGACAAGTGTTGAACAACCACAGCCGCAACAACAACATGTGCAAGTACTACAAGCCCAAGTACATGTGGAAGGAGAGGCAGCGCAAGGAGATGCGCAAGTAGAGGTGCATGGAGGGTCACAACAAGTTCCCACAATAGTTGTCCCTCCCGAAGTAGGGGCACATCAGGAAATCGACAATCAAGCCGAAGTATCATTGGAAGCCACTCCTCCTGATGATTATTCATTGTCTTCCACATCCCTAGCAAGGAAAAGATCAAGGGGGGTGTCTACATCTTCTTCAAGCCCACCTCCTTCTGATGATCTGGATGAAACTTGGAAACCACCACGGCCGTCTGAGAGTGAGGCACACCATGATCTGACAAAGATACCTAAGCGTAAAAGGAAGGTCGTCGAAAAACTCATACCTATGGAGTGTGATGAGGCTCAACAAGAAGTGACGCATACTGCTGCTGATGAAGCCCTTCACAACGACGATCCAGTCATCATAAATGTCACTGCAGCCCCATCGGGCATGCAGCAAAGAGACATTTTGACCCTATCCCGAGAAGCTGCTGAGCCTGATGATGATGTCGACGAGGAGGCAATGGAAATGGAAACACAACAATCATTAGATTTGGAGTTAACTAGTACACCAACACCTACCGCTTCCATATTTCTTCCTCGGAAGAAGGGACCTACATCCACCTCGACCTCAATTCGTGGTGGTGAAAGTGCAAAACGTACTGAAGTTCGGCAATCCACATCCTCCACTTCATCTGGCATTAGCAGCAGGACCACCACCACCAGTATCGCCGCCTCCTCCGGCCCCCAAAGACATTTCAAGTCTGCAGTTTGGGACTTCTTTAGTGTTTGCCCAAAAAAGGAAAACGTAGCCATTTGTAGCATTTGTAAGCTTCGAGTTAGTCGTGGTAAGTTTGGTACCAACTATGGTACCGGAGGCCAGAGAGGTCATCTTGAGAGACAGCACGCTGTCCAATGGTTTGCGCACCTACAGGCGATCAAGGAAGCCCGAATTGCACAAAATGAAAACGTTGAAGGAGGAAGAAGACGTGTCAAACACTTCACTTACACCCAGTACCCCTGTCAGCAGCACACCACATGTGAGCCACACTAAGAGTGTGGGAGAGAGTGAGACATCAATGCGAAAAAGTTCATCAGCGAGCGTGACTGGGTCGAAGATATCATCATCATCATCCCGTAAATCCTTGGTCCAGGGCAACATTAAAAAGATGTTGTTTACAGAAGCGCAATATGAACGCAACCACCCACTGACGCGTCTGTATAACACTAAGCTGGCTAAAATGCTAGCTCTGGACCTTCTCCCTTTTTCTTTTGTAGAAGGGGTTGGTTTTCTAGAATTAGTGGCAGCGCTCTACCCTAAATGGAAGGTTCCTAGCCGGTTCTATTTTGCCTGAGTTGCGGTTCCAGCACTACATGAAGATGTTCTGAAGGTGATTGGGGCAGCTTTGCAGAAGAGTGCTGTTCACACTATACATATGACAACAGACATGTGGACCAGTGGCGCAGGCGCTGATTACATGTGCATCACTGCACACTGGCTCTCTTTTCAGGGGCTAAAGCAAAGCTAAACACAGGTGTTGACACGGACATTGTTTTTAAAGCTGCTCGGAAACATCCAACATTAGCCATGTTTGGTTTGGAGAAACGTCACACAGCAGAAAACATTTCGGATGTCTTTAACACAAAGGTCCTTAAACTGGCTGTCCCCACTAAAACGCCAGGTTGGTTATGTTTCCACGGACAATGGCGCCAATATAGTTAAGGCCATGAGGGAGGGTAACTATTTCAGAGTGCCGTGTTTGGCGCACTGTATAAACCTGGTTGTCCAAAAATTCTTGGGTAATAAAGGCAGTGCAGCGTACAGAGTATTGGACACCTGCCGAAAAATGTGCAACCATTTCAGCCATTCTTTTAAGGCCCGGAAGCAGTTGAGGAGCCTGCTATATCAACGTAAAATGCCAGTGAAAGCACTCATCCAGGAGGTGGTAACACGTTGGAACTCAACCTTCTACATGCTTGAGCGTCTGTATGAGCAGTATACGGTACTCGATCAATATTTCCTTACAGAGGGTACAGAGGACCTGAGGATGGGTGCGGCGCAATGGAACATAGTTCAAAGCCTGACACGCATGCTTCGTCCTTTTGAGTTCTTCACGCGTGCAGTCAGCAAGGAGGACTGTAATTTGGGAAAAGCTATCCCATTGTTGTACATACTGGAGGAACAAGTGAAGGAGGTGTGTTCTGTGTTTGAAAAAGATGAAAAAAAACCAAGACTCTTTTCTTCTGGCTGAGAAATTATTAGAGCTCCTACAAGGTGATGAACGTCTTAAAAATATCCACTCAGAAGAGCATTACATTTGTGCTACTATTCTGGATCCACGCTACAAAAAGGCGCTGGCAGGCCAAGCATTCTTTCCTTTTGATGATGAACATGTTCCAAAGTACAAACATTGGCTAGCCTTGTCAGCCAAGAGGTTTGAAAGAGAACGGCTGAAAATTGAAGGAAATGGCAGTACATCAGCAGGCCATCCCCAGTCAAAACAATCCACTTCTGCACCTGTGGCTGTGGCACAAGTGACCTCTCAGCCGTTAAAGACACCGGCAACCGGATCATCTGCACCAGACACAACAGAAACATTGGAGGCTGAAGAGGATTGGCTAGCTCTGCGTGGGTTTGGTTCTCAAAAGGTCAGAGGCACAGCAAGAGCTAAGCAAAGTGGAGGAACCTTGGATGAGGACCTTGAGTCGATGGTGAAGGACTATCTGAATGACTCAACAGAGGTCTATGTTAATTCTGACCCATTGGCGTATTGGCATGGAAAAAAAGAATTGTGGCCACAGCTCACCAACCTGGCTTTAAACTACTTGTCTTGCCCACTCGCAAGCGTGTCTTCCGAACGGGTTTTCAGTGCTGCTGGTGGCATTGTAACTCCCAAACGGAGCCGCCTCTCGCCCAAAAATGTGGAGAGGTTAACAATGATCAAGATGAATCAGCACCTCATACCACCAGATTTCAGAGTACGAGAAAGCGCGCCGGATGAAGACGAGGTGGCCAGCAACATAGATGAGGGAATTTCTACTCTGTCAGGTGACACTGAGCTCACCCTGCCTGAATTCGCAGAGTATGATGACGAAGCCTTATTCTCATTCCTGAACCGTGATACAGAGCCCTGAAAATGAGACAACGAATCAATAACTTTCTTTTTCGTCCTTATTCACTTTTATTCCTGTGTGTCTGTTTTTCTTTGTTGTGCACAGTTAATATATTTCAAACTTTAATCAGATAATCACAAAAACAAGCCCATCAGCAGAACTGTCTTCACTGGTTTGCTAATTGATTTGAAGTTGCCGCAGTCTGCATTCCTCAGGTTCACAAGTTCAGAAGAACATGCTCCTCTATCCTCCTCCTTCAGACTCCTATTTCCATCAAACCAGAGGGCTGGTTTACGCCCAATGAAGAAAGACTCAGCACTTGTGGAAGTGTTGTTCTACCTCTTTGCAGGTGAGTTGACGGCTCTGGGACCATTGTTGGGAAGCTCTAATACCGGATAAAAGTGGTTTGGACCAAATCCGAGGCGCAAATTTTTTAGTGTTTTTGCTGACTTGCTTGCCTTTGTGGTGCTCTTAGGGGGGGTTCCGTCTGTTTGTGGGTGAGTTTCGGGGTCTGGGAGCACTGCTGGGACACTCTAATCTTGATTGCATTTGCTTTTTAGGAAATCCGTGGTGGCAACCCCGACTTATGGCCTAGCTACGCAGCGCGTTTGGACCGAAGGCCGAGAAATATTGCAAGTAAGAGATTTTGCTTTTGGCCTGTTTGGGGGTGTTATGCTTCTTGGCGGGTGGTTTGGCGGGTCTTGGGGCATTCATGGGAAGGTCTAATACCGGGTAGAAGTGGTTGGGACAAAATCCAGGCCGATTTTTTTTTTGCTATTTCTGACATTTTGCTCAATGTAGCGTTTTCGGGGGCCTGTTTGTGGGGCTTTCTGGTGTTTGTGGGTGAGTTTCGGGTTCTGGGAGCACTGCTGGGACACTCTAATCTTGATTGCATTTGCTTTGCAAGTATGAGATTTTGCTTTTGGCCTGTTTGGGGGTGTTATGCTTCTTGGCGGGTGGGTTGGCGGGTCTTGGGGCATTCCTGGGAAGGTCTAATACCGGGTAGAAGTGGTTGGGACAAAATCCAGGCCGATTTTTTTTGGCTAGGTTTTATTTCTGACATTTTGCTCAATGTAGCGTTTTCGGGGGCCTGTTTAGGGGGCTTCCTGGTGTTTGTGGGTGGGTTTCGGGGTCTGGGCACACTGCTGGCCTTTTCTCCTGGGTTGACGGCTCTGGGGCCATTGCTGGGAAGCTCTAATACCGGATAAAAGTGGTTTGGACCAAATCCCAGGCGGAAATTTTTTTGAGTTTCGTGGTCTGGGAGCACTGCTGGGACACTCTAATCTTGATTGCATTTGCTTTTCAGGAAATCCGTGGTGGCAACCCCGATTTATGGCCTAGCTACGCATATTGCAAGTATGAGATTTTGCTTTTGGCCTGTTTGGGGGTGTTATACTTCTTGGCGGGTGGGTTGGCGGGTCTTGGGGCATTCCTGGGAAGGTCTAATACGGGGTAGAAGTGGTTGGGACAAAATCCAGGACGATTTATTTTTGGCTATTTCTGACATTTTGCTCAATGTAGCGTTTTCGGGGGCCTGTTTGGGGGGCTTCCTGGTGTTTGTGGGTGGGTTTTGGGGGTCTGGGCACACTGCTGGCTATATATACTTTACTTTGCAAGAGGTTTGAAGCAAATCCATGGTGTCAGAGGGGAGTTAGGGCCTAGCTGCAGAGCTCGCGCGGAGTGATTTGGGAAATCTGGGAAAAACTGACAGTCCCCATTTTTGCACTTTTGCTCTTTGGCTGTTTGGGGGTCTTCTACTCGTTTTCTCCTGGGTTGACGGCTCTGGGGCCATTGCTGGAAAGCTCTAATACCGGATAAAAGTGGTTTGGACCAAATCCCAGGTGGAAATTTTTTTGTGTTTTTGATGACTTGCTTGCCTTTGAGGTGCTTTTAGGGGGGGGTTCCGTCTGTTTGTGGGTGAGTTTCGTGGTCTGGGAGCACTGCTGGGACACTCTAATCTTGATTGCATTTGCTTTTCAGGAAATCCGTGGTGGCAACCCCGACTTATGGCCTAGCTACGCAGCGCATTTGGACCAAAGGCCGAGAAATATTGCAAGTATGAGATTTTGCTTTTGGCCTGTTTGGGGGTGTTATGCTTTTTGGCGGGTGGGTTGGCGGGTCTTGGGGCATTCCTGGGAAGGTCTAATACCGGGTAGAAGTGGTTGGGACAAAATCCTCACGGAAAAGCCTTTTGGCACTTTTTGTAACTTAGGGTTCATTAGGGTTAGCCCTAGCAGCAGGATTGCATGCGTTTCGGGTTGTTCTAGATTTTTGCAACTGAGTTCTGGGGTCTTAGAGCACTCGTGAGAATGTGTAATTTTGGTTGCAAGTCATTTGAAGAAAATCCATGGTGGGAAAGGGGGGATTTGGCATAGTTAAAGAAAGCCTTTGCCACTATTCTTAACTTAGGGTTTGTTAGGGTTAGCAGTATTTCTATTGCATGTGTTTGGGGGGGGGGGTTTCGAGTCTTGGAGCGATGCTGGCTATGGATACTTTTGCTTGGTTGCTTGCAAGTGGTTTGAATGCAATCCACGGTGGGTAAGGGGGTACTTGGGCCTACTTTTACTTTCAAAGTACGTTTTGTCACCAGTTTTCTGCTAGGCCTCGTTTTTTGAGATTTGATTGGGGGTCTTCTACATTTTTGCGACTGGCTTTAGTAAGGGTCTGGGACCATGGGAGCACTGCTGGGAAGATCTAATTTTGTTCTAAAACACAGTTTACAGTACACCTAGCTTGAGGGGAAAGATCCGCTACATTAATTTGCCCCTACTTATTTATCCTTCAAAAGGTGACTCAGACAGAGTACGCACTTTCAAAAATATTGTACTGTCTACTAGGAAAATCAAAGTGTGACTTTTTGCACTCCACAGCCTACATACCTTATATTTATTTATCAGTGGTGTTGTAATATTATATCAATTCCTGTTTTTCGTTGAATAATTACAGGCCGGGTTTCAGTCTCTGCAATGGGGAAAAAAGGATGGAGTCAGACTTCACATTAGCGACCCACAATTCAGCATCAGGCAGGCAGTGGACAGGGTGTCTTCTGGTCACCAACATTGATGGACGAAGCGTCAGCTGCAATGGAGGAGTGCCGCTAATGAGAGGAATTTTTTTCTGAATGCAACTTACTTACCAAATTCAACAGGACAACTACAACAACATACAGATACTGTATCATTAGTGTTTTTCTCTGACTGTGACTGCATTTCTTGGATCTCTCTCTGCTTCTAAATTGATCCCTTAACACATCACTTAGTCCACTCCACTATCACATCTGCACCACACATAGTCATTTGTAAGTGCTCCTACGTAATTCGCAAGTCGCAGCACGCCCCAGCCCGTAGAGGACTGGGATGGCCCCAATGATGAAGCATGTCACCAAGGGGCAACCCTGGTGAGTGAGGGGACACCTAAAAAAAAGCAATTTCTCCTTTTCTATCTACTATACCTTCCAGACCAACCCCATTGAGTGTTGTGAATGGATTTATAGTGACCAGCAAGGCTCTCAGGTATCTGGCTACAGAGACCTTATGTTGAATATAGTTATCAATATTTCCACACACGCCCTGTACTGTCGCATTCTTTCTTCCACAGTTGTCGAAAGTACTACTTACTTTTCACTGACATGCATGCAGTAGTGCATGCACTTTCAAAGATTGATGGATAGGTTTGTACCCAAAGATTTGTTTATGTTCAATTGTTTGTCCATGCTGTGCTTTTTTTACAGGGTGTCTTCTGGTGACCAACATCGATGGACGAAGCGTCGGCTGCAATGGAGGAGTGCCGCTAATAAGAGGATTTTTTTTCTGCAGGCAGCTTACTTACCACTTTCAACAGGACAACTACAACAACATACAGATACAGTATCCCTTGCCTTTTTCTCTGACTGTGACTGCATTTCTTGGATCTCTCTCTGCTTCTAAATTGATCCCTTAACACATCACTTAGTCCACTCCACTATCACATCTGCACCACACATAGTCATTTGTAAGTGCTCCTACGTAATTTGCAAGTCGCAGCACGCCCCAGCCCGTAGAGGACTGGGATGGCCCCAATGATGAAGCATGTCACCAAGGGGCAACCCTGGTGAGTGAGGGGACACCTAGAAAAAGAGCAATTTCTCATTTTCTATCTACTATACCTTCCAGACCAACCCCATTGAGTGTTGTGAATGGATTTATAGTGACCAGCAAGGCTCTCAGGTATCTGGCAACAGAGACCTTATGTTGAATATAGTTATCAATAATTCCACACATGCCCTGTACTGTCGCATTCTTTCTTCCACAGTTGTCGAAAGTACTACTTACTTTTCACTGACATGCATCCAGTAGTGCATGCACTTTCAAAGATTGATGGATAGGTTTGTACCCAAAGATTTGTTTATGTTCGCAATTGTTTGTCCATGCTGGGCTATTTTTTCTTGTCTCCCAAAACCTTTCCCAAAAACCCCCGTACCCATCCATTTTTCAAACCCTAACCCTCTTCCCCCGGGCTGTGTGGTTTTCATTGATGTGTGACTAAATTACAGCAATAAATCCACACACTTGCTGGAGAGGATAAGGTGATAGCAACAGGCTGGTGAAGAAATCCGAGGATATATTCTTACTCTGATTGACAAAGACCCATGGCTAATGTCAAAGAACTTCAACCGAATTAGTTATACTTTAACATTTGTTAGGCTACAATGTGGCACTGTTCTAGTGTACTTCTGTCACCTGCTATATTCTCTATTGTACCGTTGTATTGCTCAGGAGGACAAACCAGATTTCATTTTCTTTTTTTTCATAGGCATGCAACTGCCACTGTGTCACACCACTAGTACCACCGCTATGAGGAAATTTTATCCGCCCAGGATTGCCAACCTTATTCGCTGTTTCCCGTGGAGCCAGCCCTGGGCCTAGCCCTTACTTGCAAACAGAAATTACAGGTAAGATAGGCGTTTGGTTGGAGGTAGTATAATGGAGTATTAGGAGAGACGAGAGTTTGGATTGACGGTAGTACTACTAAAGTCCTAGGACTATTCAGGAAAACAAACTTACTGTTAAACCCCCACCCACCAGACTCAAAAGCAGTAAAAAACAGGTATGGTCAGATAAAGTTTCAAAAAGTATATTTTTATAGCCCTAACAAAAGAATCTCCCGCAAGACCCTCCCTAACCCCAACGATTGTCCTTCAAAAGTCCCCAAAAATCCCAACTCCCAATTCCCACCCCCCAAAAGTCTCTAAAAAAGGGGCAAGGGACACTATGGCAGGGTGCTGTTGGAATTAGCAGCCAGGGCATCATGCTCCTTGCGGAGGGTGGCAAGTTCGAAGCGGAGGCCCTCCACCACGTTCTTATAGTTATGGACCTCCTGCTCCAAGTAGGACAGTCTGAGGGATAAGCGGCGCCGGTGTGCCTTGCAAAGCCTGTGAGGGGCAGCTGCTTTCTTTGCTGCTGGGCGGTGGCGTTTGGCTTTGGTAGCCCGGCTCCGTACCGCTGGAGCACTGCGCTGGCTGGCAGCCCGCACGGAGGAGGATGCAGCTGTCCCAGTGGACGTTGTTGTTGTACCAGACTGCGTCTCCTCCTCCTCCAGGGCCACCAGCCGCCGATATTCAGCGACAGTGGCATCCAGCCTCCGTTGCCGGGCCATTCGAGCCAGCTCCTTCCTCCTTGATGGTGTCTTGGATTTGGAAGGAGCAACTACATGAAAAAAGAAAGACATAGTCTGTAACCAATGCTCCTTAAGATTAACACAAAATGATTGAGCAGAAAGTTGTCACAGTACAAGTAGCAAATTGAAAGCACAGTACATAACTATTGAGGACAGTATCTATGTAACCTCCGACTTCTTCATCCTTGCTCTAACATTAGTGGGAGTTTCAGGAACAAATTCTACGAGCACTATGGACTTCCATTACAGTCGACTATGACAGTACCCCACTCTTATTCTTCTTCTTCTCTCTTGTTTAGGAAAATTGGTACGTTATCTTATGCAAGCCGGCATAATGCCAGCGCAGTGAACTTGCACCCGAGAAAAACAGACGCACACCATGGTGAGTGAGACAGACTTGCGTTACTGTACCGGTCCAGTACATGCAGGTGGTGAAGCTCTTACTTTTCTATTACGGGTGGCACTGAGAATACTCTGTTAAAAGGGCTACTGCTTAATTAATTTAGCTTTCACCCTACAGTGCAAGTGAGTATTAGAAAAGGAAAATGAAGAAGCTAAATTATCTGATTATCTATCACTTCACATGGGATGTATTTGATGACATATGGGATGACTTTAGGTGCTTTGCTTATTATTGAGTGAACAGTGATACCCCCACACATGAATGACGTACTACTACTAAACTAAAGTTATTAAGAGAGGTAGGGAGTGTCCACCGTAATAACCAGATATATGCTGTGCTTGCAGTTGCAATACAAACTACTGCTACTATTCATGGTAGTATTTGGACAACGTTACAACTTCTTTTCCTTGCCTTTCCTACACTGGAACGGACGTGCGGGTGCGGTGTTACATGCTCTTCAAAGTAACACTTAGTTCATCCAGTGACCGTCTACTCTCTCTTGATACACATATGCTATCTAAGAGTCAGATAGTACCATGAATGATCCAGGCATCCATCCATTCAAAGTATATTGCACACATACAGTTTCTGTCTCACCCACCCAGGCTGTTCTCCTTCCACCCAGCCTTGCTTCATCATTCACCCAGCCATGCACCATACCATTTTCTTACCTTCCCAGCCACCTCGGGGACCAAGCAAACACATATCATTCTTCTTTGCCAGTCATCATTACATTTCTCGTGCTTCCACACTTACTTACACCCTTCTTTCGCTTTTCGTTCATCCCATCCATCAAGTTCACCTCAGATCTGATTGGGATTCTTCTCGCCAAAAACTTCACAGCTAAGTCGAAGTACATTTAGAGGAGGCTACTACCTGCTTTTTTTATAATACACCCGTGCAGAAAGCACACTCTGCAGTCTTCAATCTCAATGACTAAGGAATGTATAGCTTACCTCTGCCCGCCACCACCGTGTGAACCCTCACAGGCATGTCCTTGTCCGGCACTTGCACCGCCTCCTCCCCAGAGTTGTCCTCCTCGTCCAATGCCACCACCACCTCCGTGCTGGCCCCGTCTCCAGATGTTCCACCTACAAAGTACATTTAATAATGTTAGAATACACCACTCACTACTATATAATATTTGGTCTAGGAGGAAGAAAGAAATGTGAAAAAAACAGTATACAATTTAATAATTTATGACTGTGTACTCTAGAGTAAAAATGTCCCTTTTTCCAGGGAAGGCTGTTGTCTTGTTGCACTTTTTGGCACAACTGATGAATGTTTGCGTTTTACTTTTTAACACGCACCACTTTTTCTCCTAACAGACAGAACCTTGACTTTTAAGAACATGAGCAGGATCAAGTTCAAACCAGGTGAGAGCTCGGCTCGACCACAAGAAATGTGTCCAATGAATCGTCAGCACTAAGCACTTTTCCATTTTCAGTTACACGTTCACTTTTATGACAAACTTGAATTTAATAAATGTGTTTACTTTTAATAAAGCTTTTAAACTTAAATAGACTCTGTGGTTTTTGGTCCTCCAGACTAGAGTGGATGAGCTAAAGGTTTTCGAATTTTTGCAAGCATGAGTCCGTGCCTCTGCCATCGGTGACTTTGGGAGCTAAATGACTCTGCCACACTATCTAGTCAGTAAGGAGATTGGGGGTTCAACTACAAAGTCTGTTATCACTGAGGTATGTGGAAAGTCTAACAGTTACAGCACCTATTATAATTGATAAGCTAAGCGATGCATTATTTAGTGTCCATAGTTCTGTTTGTGCAGATTTGTCCCTGCAACAGTAGTAGAATGGATTGTCCTCCTATCCAAACCAAAAGTAAAGTAGTATCTTATTCTTTCTTGGTGGTCATTCACCTTTTTATTGTTGGCAATGGTCAAAGCATAAACATTTAGAATACTTGAAAATACATTATGGACAATCCCAGAGGACTGCACTCAGTGCATAGAGCTATTGCTGACTAGAATGGGAGTCCAATGGAAATGCCAAATGTGCAATCTTAGTTAGCTACACAGACAGACTAATAAGAATAATCTAGTAATACCACACAGAGTCATAGTCGAGGCAGGATAAGAATTTAGATCCTGTCTACAAGAAGATCAAAGACGATTTAGAAAAAATCGAATGAGGAACGCTAGGAAAAAATAAGTACTCTATACTAAAATTAAAACTTACTGGGGCCAGCAAAGGAGCCCTCGCCTGCCCGGTCCTGGCCTGCATCGTCAACAGCACCCTCCTCCTCCTCCTCCTGTGTCCTCCTCTTGCCCCTGGGGGAAGCTGATGTACAACATGAAAGAAAGAAAAACAGAAAACATGGATGATATTTCTCAACCAAATCAAACATTTCAAAAGAACTAACAAAGTAACAAAATATTTTTGCGAAATAGCAAATAGGGAACGACTCCAAGGGATATATTATTGACCAATGTCATGTGGTCGACTACTTCATTACTTTAGTATTGCTTGATTTGCGGACCGTTGAATTGGAAACTACCCTATGTAACTCACTAAACAAAGTACTAAAAAGGTTTGCCTAGGATTGGCAGGCAGTAGTCCGCAGCACGCAAAGTGACAGCCAAAGTCCATCGTGATTGAAGATCAGCGACAACACTAAAGTTTCCTACTACATTAACCAGTCATTAAAATACTCAAACTATTAATCCACCACCACTATTTTTTCTTATCGCCATGTGTACAAAGGAAGGACTGGACTTGAGTCTGTAGGGGCTGATTTAGAAGGCCCTTGCGGCTCTTTTGCTCCATTGTTGCGTGACTTTTGTGACGCAGCGACAGCACAAAAGAGGCGCAATGGTGGGGCGTATATTAACAACGTGACGCATATGAGAGATGCATCACGTTGTAAAGCCCTGCGCCAATAGGGGGTGTTCCGGCGCAAGGGAGGGCGTTCCTGCGCAGGAACGCATCCTAAAAGTGGCTGAGGGAAATTTACAAGATTTCAATCAGTCACTTTGAGGACAATGATGCGTGACTCAAACCCTGCGCCTGGTTGAAGCAGACGTACGGCTTGACGCAGCATTGGGGAGATAGGGCACCCCAGAGCATTGATGGAGCTGCACCATCGTTGCGACGCAACTCCAGCAATGCGCCACCTTTACGGCACAGATGCGTAACGCTTTGGTGACGTTTTGGGCCCATGGTGCGCCGCATTGTAAATACGGCGCACCATGGGTGATGGTGGTGTGACGCACAATTACTGGCGCATCCCTGCTACTTTGCAGGGATGCGCCGGTAATTAAAGATCTGAACCTTAGTGTGTAGCATTATGCAGTTCTTTCAACTACACTCATACATAATTTCACAGGCCAATGAAATGAACACAAAATCTAAAACAAATAAGCATAGTAGCAACACTACTGAGAAGAAGGAGAGCAGTGTACCTGAAATGCACAGAAGATTTTGAAATATAATTTACCTACAATGTAATGAGCAGCATTATTGCTCTTGGTAAAAAACAAAAATTTGCAATATAATAACACAGCAGGAGAAAACATAGTAGTAAAGACATAGCTACTACTACTCACCAAGCCCGGGGATCTCAAGGCCAAGGAGGTCGAGCAGATCTCGCTCACGGGTCAGGACATCCGTCCAGCGGTGGGTGGCCTGGTTGTAGGTGCGCCAGACCCGAGAGTGGTGGTAAATGGCCTGGCACACCTTCTCCCACCGCTTCCGGCGCTCCCGGGCCCCGTGCCCGGCACTGATCTTGCCGCCTCCCATGATGGTCCTGGGGAGGCGGCGCTGAACATAAAAAACGAGTTGGCCCACCTCCTCCGGGGTAAAGATCTCCCGTGGCATCACTAGCTCCCCCCTCAAACGCCCGCACGGGAGCTGGACACGGGGTGCGGGACCCTTCCCCTTCTCGGGATGCTTCCCCGCTCCCTTCACCATGGTCTGGGCGGAAAGGAATAAAGAAAATAGAATAGGGAAGAGAAGAAAAGAAAAGAGTTTACAAAAGTAGTTTAACATTAACCAAAAGTGGCAGTAAACACAAAAATAGAGGGCTAGAAAAATAGAGGGATAGATAATAAGTAAAATAGATCAAAAAAAACTTCAAACAAGCAAAGGATGGCAGAGATTGACAGAGGATACAAAGACCATGCCCAGAACCATAGCAATGAATGAGAAACAAGATGGCCGCGCGGGTAAGTTCGCGCGAGATTTTCCTTGCGAACACGCGCAAAACTGTACTGGCAAGCCGCGGACTTTGCGAGATTACACTTCGCGCCCGGAAACGAAAATACGTCAGGCAAACAAGATGGCTGCGCCCTTGAACGACCGCGAGGGTAACTTCGCGCCTTGCGCTACGAGCGGTTTGCAAAAACGCACAAGACCTTGCCAACTAACACGCCGCAAAAAAAACAAATTGCATATTCGCACGAATTTGTGGCTTCCGAATCCGATCTCGCGCGTGTTCACGCCCCGCGAAATTGCAGAAAAACGAGTTTTTCAAAACTGAAAGCACTCGGCAGGGGCAAGAGTTCAAACTCATCATTAGTAACAATTCCCGGTAGTGCTTCCTGACTGGGGCCCCTCCAGAATTCAGTTGCTAGTTGCAACAATTGTATGACCCTGCTCTGACCCTCACAGCAGGCTCATAGAATAGCTACAAGTAGGCCACAAAGTTCCTGGGGAAAAAAAATGCACTGCAACAGAAAGCAAAATTACAGATAAGGAAGCAGGTGCCAGACTGGAATTTTAAAACAGTGACACATTAATAAACTAACCCCAAATTAATTCATCTCAGTTGAAGCAGGGCTGGTGTGCTTGCTTTTCCCCCCCATAATCTGCAGTAATGATGAACCAGAAGGTGGTATTGATGTAACAGAGGGTTGCAGTGGTGAAACAGAGGGTGCTGGGAACCTGTGATGATGAACCAGATGTAGAAACAACATAATTCACGACCGTTGCGCGCCGAAATGTAAGTTCGCAATTGCGAACTGGTACAAAACCCTCGCGAACTGGCAGAAATCCTTGCGAACACAAAAAAAAATCCGCAAATTCGCAAGAATTCGCGGATTTTGCGGATTGCGAGTTCGCAAATCCGCAAAATTCGCGAACGCGAGATTCGCAAAATTTGCCCATACTTACAGATGTCCTTCACCTCATATCTACATTATATAGGCAAACTACGTTCCACCACTATACATAGACGTAGGGCCCTAATAACCTAATTTGGAACCCTCATGCACTCCCCCATGGCCTGGCATTCACTGTTTTATTTGTAGGAGCATGTCCTTATTCTTCCTTACATTTGGCTGCATTACCTCTTCTATGAGAGAATTGGTGTAGCAGATAGATATATAGCTTGCCTGGTCAAATATTTGTGGTGCCTGCAAGAGTACGTCGGTCAGTTACTGACTTTCATAACTACCTACTCATTTTCTTAAGAAAATACTTCGATGCGGGCTAAACCTTGCATTATTCCCCTTACGTTTCCCACTAGTTATCCAGTGTGCTTTTATTGCATTATGACTAGCAGGCACTCACTTATTTCTCTAACAATGGACGTAGCTCCACTGCATTCTGTACTTCCCCAACTACTCACGACCAACCCATAAACCCCTGGTTGGACTGTTGATACTGTTCAGGCTAAACACCCACATCTTGTAGACTAAAATGACAAAAATAGATGCTAGAAGTAAGGGTGGAGGGGTGTTACACTCCCAAAATAAACAAGCTGGAGTTCAGAAAGTGAGTGAGCAATAAAGATAATGTTTTTTATCTTTTCACAGTTGCTATGTTTTAAAAATCAAAGGAAAAATGTGAGGCTATGTCTCCTGGCAAATTGCTCCTTGTTCTTTTGATATGTAGAGTGGTGTTTACTTTTCTTTCTCTGAGTTTGACACAAACGTTGATTATTTTGTAAGATGAGTTGTCTGACAGTCTTGCTGGGGTACAGGTAATGTGAAAGGAAAGACTGTAGGATGTCTGTTTTTTGTAGCACTCTAGATATAAATACCTATAAATGAACTGTACACATATTTCAAATTATATCAGCACTTTTTTTTTGTAAGACCTTTATTACAATTCATTAATCTTACACAGCCACGAGCCTACAACCCTGGGGCCGGCTGCGAAGTAATAAACAGGACATAATGATGAAATTGACATACATTTCTGAAGCCAATTGTGTTCGCTCCGACACTGTATTGCATATCTTGAGGTCTTGGAGTTTTTTAAAATTTTGTAGAAGGTCAATAATGAACATAAAATAAACATAGTAGCAACATAAACATGAGACTCTTACAAGCTAACCGGCGTAGTAATAGAATGATAGTGAATCATGGTGTCTATAGGCATCCGGGACTGGACGATGCACTATTTCTAAAGAATAGTTTGTGCATTTAAGTCATTCCTCCCCATCTGCATTTAGTGTCAGCATATAGTCCGTGAGATAGCACCAGAAGTCCTTGGGTCTGGATTTTGCAGGTAGTCCTTCCTCATAGGTCTGTAGCTTCTCTCTACAGCAAGCCATATCTTGCAACCATCTGGATGTTTTGGGCACCTTTCTGCTGTGCCAGCATGTTGCGATCTGTCTCTTGGCCAACAATAGTGCTATTACACAAAATTTACGTCGAGTAGTTTTGAGCTGTGAACTATATCTAGCAGGCAAGTGCGAATTGTGCATTCCACCTCTGCCCCTATCATAGCGGACAACGCAGCTACCACTGCCATCCAATAATCATGAACCGCAGGACAGGACCATGCCAGATGTGCAAACCCTGCACCCTCTTCGTTACATCTTTTACACCTGTTATTATCCTGCAACCTGAATTTGTACATACTTTCAGGTGTGTAGTATGCCTGGTGCACAAACTTATAATGGATAATTCTTAAATTACCGTTGGGTGTAAGAATTTGTGTTAATGCACAGGTTTGCTGCCATTCCTTTTCGGATAGAGGTTCCACCAGTACCTTGTCCCATCTTGCTTTCGCCCTGTCAGTGGTGTGTCGTATCTCAGCCTGTGCTGTGGTGTACAACCTAGACACCATGTGTGACAAATCTTGGGTTGTAATAATCAGTTGTAGCGTGTCTAGGCTGTCAGGTTCAGTAGGGAACGTCGGATAGTGTTCCTGCAGAGCACGTTTCAGTCGGTAGTACGTGAATTGAAACATGGGTGTTTTATGTTGGATATATGTTAGTTCTTCTGCGTTTACAAATGAGCCCTCATGAAACAGGTCACCCATTCTTTCAATGCCCACTTGGTGCAACAGAGACATGCCCACCTTCTCCCCCGTGACCGACAGTGCTTGATGGTAATGTAATGGCATTGCGGGTGCATACAATGGCATCTTATGTGCTAATTGTCCCAATTTCCTCCAGGCCTTAATGGTGGTGTCAACTCTGTTGATGTCTTGTGCATGGAGGGGCTGTCGAACATGAGATAGGATCGCCGTCAATGGTATCGGCAACGCATCTCCCTCCTCAACAGCAGTGTGTGTGAGGTATGGTATTTCGTGGTACTAATATGCTGCATATTGTGCCTGAGCGCCTAAGTAATATAATAGGAAGTCTGGCACTCCGAAACCTTCCCGTATCTATGGAAGTGTCAGTGTCTGGAGGTCCACACGTGCTTGCTTGCCAGCCCATATAATTTTTGTACAAGTGACTTTATACGGCGGAACACCTCGCCCGGGGGTTCAATAGGGATGTTATTTAAGAGGTACAGTAGTTTAGGTAGTATGTTCATTTTCACGATCTCTATACGATCCGCTAAGGACAGGGGCAGCTGTATCCAGGGTGCTATCTTGTCTTCCAATTTGGATATTGTTGAACCGTAGTTTGACCTGATAACCACATCGGGATCTCTATGGTACAGCACGCCCAGATACCTCACAGGGTCCGATTGCCACTCTAAAGGATAGTCAGTGTCCTGGGGGTTGTCGTATCTGTCAGTGGGATAATGGAGGATTTGGACCAATTTATGGCCAGACCTGAGTGTCCACCAAATTTGATGTATTCACGCAAGATTGGATTTAAATGTGTGTTGGGGTCGCGGACATATAGTAGCATATCATCTGCGTACAGAGAGATATGTAATGGTCTGGATGGAAACTGTAGCGCCGATGATTTGCAGTTTTGTCGTATTATGCAGGCTAGGGGTTCAAGTGCTAAAGCGAATAATAGAGGTGAGAGTGGACACCCTTATCTGGTGCCACGCTGGATGTGAAATAAGTCTGATACATAGCCGTTGATACGTACTCTGGCACAGGGTTAGGTATATATTAGTGAGACCCACTGTACGAAGCTTTTGGGGAAACCCATTCTGTGTAAAACAGCAATCAAATATTTCCATTCAATAGAGTCAAAAGCCTTGGTGGCATCTAGCATTACCCCCACTGCCTTCATGGATGGTTGAAGATAATGTGAAAGGGCAAACAATGATCTAGTATTATTTGAAGTGGAACGCGTAGGGATAAACCCTGCTTGATCCGGAAGGACCAAACTCGTCATCAGTGGTTTCAGTCGTACAGCCAGTAGTTTCGCCAATATTTTAGAGTCTGCATTGATAAGTGAAAGCGGCCTATAAGATTTGCATACTTTTGGGTTTTTGGTAGGTTTTAGGAGCGCGATTATTGCGCTTCCCGCAGTGTTGGGGGTAATTCCGACTGCTCAAATGCAGCACCATACATTTCTACCATGTGCGGAGCTAAGATATCCACATATCGTTTATAAAATTCATTGGTGTATCCGTCAGGGCCCGGTGCTTTCCCATTAGGGAGAGATCCAATTACCTCAGTTACTTCCTCAACCGTTATGGGTGATGCTAATATTTCCCTTTGCCCATCCGAGAGCCATCCTATTGCCACGTTTTGTAGATACTTAAAAATGTCGTCTGTCGATTTAATCGGTCGTGACCTATACAGCTCCTCGTATTCGTCTGCATAGCATGATAAAATGTCTGTAGCTTGCGTGTGTATCGAGCCATCATCAGATTGAACGCGTAATATAGTTGTGTGCCCCTTACCTTCACCTATTTTGGCCGCCAGTACGCTGCCCGGTCTGCCACCCTCCCCATATGACCTGGCTGTGTATTTTTTGTCTATGTATTTAATTTCGTCGTCAATTAATGTCTGGTGTTCTGAGTGTAGGTCTCTCAGTTCTCCCAGAAGGGTGATGTCTTGAGTGATCTCATAGGCATCTCAAGGTCCCTCATACGTGTCTCACAACGTGTAATTTGCCTCCGTATGTCCTTTAAAATGCCTATTGCGGTGCTCATGCATACCCCCCGTAATGTGGCTTTGAATGCTTCCCACAGAAGCCCTGTATCTTCCACCACTGGTTCGTTTAACAGGAAGTACTCCTTAATCGCTTTGTGGATGGTATCTGCATAGACTGTGTCTGTGAGAGCGCAGGAGTTAAACCTCCAGTGAAAAGGGGGCGTAGTATAATTCGGGATCACTAGGGTCAGCAACACAGGATTGTGGTCCGAAAGCGTACCGGGTAATGTCTTTAGCTCTCGTGTCCACAATACAATGCTATCTGTGCCCAGCCAGTAGTCCAGGCGTGACCAACTATGGTGGACCGCCGAAATGTGTGTAGCTCCTGGTGCATCAGGGTATTTGTGCCTCCAGATGTCTGTCAACGATAGATCTGTGAGCATGTGAAGTAGTTTAGCCCTTGCCTGTTTATGTGGTTCTGTTGAATGTAAGGAACGGTCCACTCCTTCCTCCATTGTCACATTCCAGTCCCCCCCACATATGATGTGTGTGTTTGCTAGTGTTTGGAGATTACCCCACAATTCCTGGAAGAATTCCGGGGCATCTATATTTGGACCATACACATTGAGAAGCGTTATGCGTTGTCCACGTAGTACGCCTGACACAATAACATATTTTCCATGGGGATCGCTGACAACTTTGTGCACTGTGAAGTTCATGCCTTTACATATTAGTGTGAGCACTCCTCTGGAGTAAGAGGAGTAGGTAGCCATGTACGAGGACTCCGACCAACGTCCTCCTATCTGTTTATGTGTGTTAGGTGCAATATGTGTCTCCTGTAGTACAGCAATATCCACTTCCCATCTATTTAAGTAGGCAAATACCTCTCTTATTTTTTTCGGCTGTGTGAAACCCCTTACATTCCACGTGAGGAAGTTGACATGATTCCTACCAGTACCCCTAACTACCTGAGCCATCTATAAAATCGAGGTATCCATATAAGTAACAGATTGTAAGCAGATGCAAAGTTCGACTTTTTCCCCACAGTGGAAGTCGAGAGTTCTATTTCAGTCCGTCGCCTCCTAACACCTTGTGAGTAAACATGTAGTTGTTGCTTTGGTCTCATAACATGAACAATTCCCCTATCCCCCCTCCCCCTCCCACTCCAGCAACCCAAATCTGCCGAAGCCATTCACCCTCTTGCAACATCCCCCTAAAAAACAGTCGAATACAAACAACTTTTGTGGGGATTACCCTTTTGGAGGTTCGCCTGGGGCACAACTCTACAACCAACTAATTGGGTGCGGACGACTTACATATTTACGATTCATACTTGTGCACTCCGTCCAACCACCCCGGTCTCGCCCACAGTTACAAAAATGCCCTGAAGCAACAGCGTAGACATCAGCAGTAGGCGACACAGCAGATAGATCTCAGCAGTGTATGATCACTATGTAAAGAAGGTGGGTCATCATTATTAACCCGAATGTGCAAAACATTGGCATGTATGGTCATGTCCCACCTTTTCCCATTCGCAGTACTTTATAAAGAAGAGTAACAATACTCCATTTAAGTGTGCCAGGCCACAAGTGTAAGTGTTCCTGTACATCAATGTTCCAGAACAAGGATTGGTAATGGCCCATGTAGTGCAGTTGAATGCCAACCAGTAGCACCGCAATATGAGACACCCATTGTCCAAAGATGTCAACCGCATGAGGGTGTGTGCAGTTCAATTGGCCAGTACAGCCTGTATTCTTGCAGTGTCCTACCCCATGGGATCAGCAATACCTGAGGTTATCAAGACTGCAGTGCAATGTATAGTGTAATGTGCGACAACATCGAGCCCCCCCCCCGATTGAAGAGGCAGGTACAGTGCCACCACAGACATGAGGGTGCGGGCACCATGGTCTGCCTGGCAATGTTCTTGAACAGTTCCAAGTATTGTCATGCTCAGCATTCCCACACGTTGGTAATCAAAAGTTTAAGAGCAGAAACATAGCAAATTTCCCAAGCGGTCCATTCTGGCCGTTAGATGTGTTCCTTGACAATGACACCAGGTTTTTACCATGGAGACATTGTCATTCCTACCCTTGGGAACAGCAATTCACACCTCAAGCATTCAACATCTTACCGCAGTTCTGGAAGGGGTGTAATCCAAACGTCCCTCACCCTCAGTCCGAGTCCAGGTGTTGTTCCTCACGCTCTGTTGCTTTAGCCTGCTGTTGCACTTTTTTAACGAACTCTTGCGCTGCTTTTGGTGTGGCCAACAGCACTGGTTTACCTTTCCAAGTCACCCGCAGCCTGACCGGGTACAGCATAGAGTAGTTGACGTTCAATTCTCTGAGTTTGGCCTTCGCAGATGCAAATTCCTTCCTAGCTTGTTGAACAGTGACAGTGTGATCTGGATAAAACTCGAAGGTGTTCCCCTGGTGAGTAATCGTTCCTTTTTCGCGGGCTAACCGTAGTATGGTGTCTCTATCACGGTAATTTAGAATCCTCGCCACTATGGGCCGCGGTGTAGCTCCCGGCGGTGGGCGTGGCGCCAGAGATCTATGTGCTCGCTCCACGATGAAGATCGGAGAGAGTGCCTCTTCGCCAAAGATATCTTTGCACAACTGTTCTATGTAGACCTCCATGCGACCGGTGTTGGTCGATTCCGGCAGGCCCGTGATGCGTACATTGTTACGCCTGGAACGCGCTTCCAACTCCTCTTCCTTCGTTTTGATCACTTTCAATACGCGTTCCATGCCGGTGCATTTAGTGGAAGTCGCACGTGACTCATCCTCCACCGCTGAGATTCTGTGTTCGGCCGTGCCCAATCGTTCACCATGTTTGTCTAGTTTCACAGACATACCATCCATCCTACATGTTAAATTGTCTAGTTTGATGTTAATGTCTTGTAGGTTTGCTTGTATGGCCATCAGTATCTTTTCCATGTTAGAGTTAGTCGCCAAGTCAGTCGGCACCTCGCCGTCCGCCATCTGGTCCGTGGGTTTAGGCACCTTCTTACTTTCTAATAATATCTTCTGCTGTTGTTTATCAGGCTTGCCCATCTTAGCCAGAAGCGGGCGCCCCAACTTTGTAGCTTGGTGCGAGGATCTGGTTATTCTGTCCGATGACGCCGTGTTGACTGTGTGTTGGCCTGTGACCTACTGCAGTATACCAGGGCTGAGAACACTGTGTCGCCGGTCTCCACGGTTCTTTGGAACGTGAAGTAAGCTTCTAGTGGATCCGGTGAACACTTCAGTTGTTTATGCTCTGCGTAGATCTGAGGCCGATTCACGATAGGCTTCGAGCGCTAGTATCCCTTTGCCATGGAGGACTCAACAGATCTCCCGCCGAAGCACCCACCTACCGCAATATTTCACCACCACAGGGCCGATTGCCTCTCCCAGCGGCAGCTGGCGAACACTGCAAATGGTCACTGCACGGTTTGCTTGTTAGTACCTTTGTTCTAACTGACCAGGCCGCGGCCGGTAACTGGACTTAATATCGACTACATATTATCGAATGGACAAAATATCGACGGAAAAATATCGACATTAACTAAATATCGACTATAGGAATATCGTTGGACAAAATATCGACTGAAAAAATGACCCAAAAATATCGAAAACAAATATATCGACTCAAAAATATGGACCAGACAAAATATCGAAATATAGTGAAAGTAAAAAATATCGAGAATATGTTTGAAAAAAATGTTTAAAAAAATATATATATATAATATATAAATAAATAGTACTTAATGTTTAGGAGCGGGTTGTGGGTTTATAGGGGAATAGGGTGGGAAGTTTTTTAATAATAATTAATTAATCAATATATGTTTGGTAATGGTTTTAATTAGATTTTAATTGGTAATTGATTAATATTAATTAGTTAATTGTTTTATTAAGTATTTAGCATATTATTTAATTGATTAATTGATTAATTGATTAATTAATGATAGTATTTTTAAATAGATTTGTATATTATTTTAATTGATAAATTGGTTATTAATTATTAATAAATAGTGATTTATTTTATTATGAATTAGCATATTATTTACATTTATAAATAGCTAACAAATTAATTATAATTAGTCAATGATCTAATTAATATATTGCATATTATTTAAAATAATTAATTGGTAATTAATTTATAATAATGACTTAATTACATTAATTGGATACATTTAAATGTAATGTATACATTTATGTATATGTTAATTAATTAATTGGAATTAAACAATATTAATTAATCAAATTTATTATTATAGCTAATGTGATAATATATTTTCTTTTTGTTTTTGTAAAATATTATTTTATTGTTAATTATATATTAATGTTTAATGTTGTGTTCATTATTATTTATAGTGTTCAGGCTCAGTTGAATAATTTTTGGTATAGGGTAATTTTTTAGGGTTCAGGGTCATTTTTCTGTTCGTGAGTAAAGGTGTATTTAGTGGGATTTGGGACATTTTTAAGTTTGTGGGTAAAGGGGTTTTGAAAGGGTTAAGGGTCAGTTTTCAGTTTGTGGATTAAGGGGTGTTTTTTAATAATCAGTGTCAGTTTTAAGTTCAGGGGTAAAGGTGTATTTTTAGGGGTCATGGTCAGTTTTTAGTTTGTGGGTAAAGGGGTATTTATAGTGTTTAGGGTCAGTTTTCAGTTTGTGGGCAAAGTGGTATTTATAGTGTTCAGGGTCAGTTTTCAGGTGTTGGGTAAAGGGTTTTTTTTGGTTGAGGGTCAGTTTTCAGTTTGTGGGTAAAGGGGTATTTGTAGGGTTCAGGGTCAGTTTTCAGTTTGTGGGTAAAGGAGTTTTTCTAAGGTTCAGGGTCAGTTTTCAGTTCTTGGGTAAAGGTGTATTTTTTGGGATCAGGGTCAGTTTTCAGTTTGTGGGTAAAGGGATTTTTTTGGCCTTCTGGGTCAGTTTTCAGTTCTTGGGTAAAGGGGTATTTTTAGGGTTGAGGGTCAGTTTTCAGTTTGTGGGCAAAGGGGTATTTGTAGGGTTCAGGGTCAGTTTTCAGTTTGTGGGTAAAGGGGTATTTGTAGGGTTCAGGGTAAGTTTTCAGTTTGTGGGTAAAGGAGTTTTTTTAAGGTTCAGGGTCAGTTTTCAGTTCTTGGGTAAAGGTGTATTTTTTGGGATCAGGGTCAGTTTTCAGTTTGTGGGTAAAGGGATATTTTTGGCCTTCTGGGTCAGTTTTCAGTTCTTGGGTAAAGGGGTATTTTTAGGGTTGAGGGTCAGTTTTCAGTTTGTGGGTAAAGGGGTATTTGTAGGGTTCAGGGTCAGTTTTCAGTTTGTGGGTAAAGGGGTATTTGTAGGGTTCAGGGTCAGTTTTCAGTTTGTGGGTAAAGGAGTTTTTTTAAGGTTCAGGGTCAGTTTTCAGTTCTTGGGTAATGGTGTATTTTTTGGGATCAGGGTCAGTTTTCAGTTTGTGGGTAAAGGGATATTTTTGGCCTTCTGGGTCAGTTTTCAGTTCTTGGGTAAAGGGGTATTTTTTGGGTTGAGGGTCAGTTTTCAGTTTGTGGGTAAAGGGGTATTTGTAGGGTTCAGGGTCAGTTTTCAGTTTGTGGGTAAAGGAGTTTTTTAAAGGCCCTGGGTCAGTTTTCAGTTCTTGGGTAAAGGTGTATTTTTTGGGATCAGGGTCAGTTTTCAGTTTGTGGGTAAAGGGGTATTTTTGGGGCTCTGGGTCAATTTTCTGTTCTTGGGTAAAGGGGTATTTTTGGGGTTGAGGGTCAGTTTACAGTTTCTGAGTAAAGGGGTATTTGTAGGGTTCAGGGTCAGTTTTAAGTTTGTGGATAATGGTGTATTTGTAGGGTTCTGGGTCAGTTTTGGCCTTTGGAGTGAAGGGGTATTTTTAGTGTTTAGGGACAGTTTTGGGTATTTTAGAGTGCTGGTGTATAGTGTAACATAAAACACTTATACATTAAAGCTATTACACGAAAATACAAAATATTATAACTTTACATTATTAAGTTTTATTTTGATCTACAAAATATATGTATTAGCATGTTTCCAGACAGTAGCTAGAGTGGAGTTGGAATTCTAATTATTAATTGGTTGGTGTCCAGCACCATCACTGATATTACCTACACTGGAGTTGGATTAATAAATAAACATTGGTCAGTCTCCACCACATTTTATGATATTAGCTTGAGTGGAGTAGGAATAGTAAATAATTTTTAGCTAGTGTCCTGCTGTTTCTATGATATTAGCTTGACTGGAGTAGCAATAGGACATATAAAATTGGTCAGTGTGCAGCACATTTGCATACATTTGTTCATTACTGTCTTTTAATGTTAAAAAATAATGCAACATGGATGTTTTCAAAAAACTTTATTAAACAATTTTTTTATTTTTTATTGTGTACTACAATACAATCACAAACAAATATAACATCATATTTTTTTGACTTTTAGTATTCACAGAATAACATCTTTACATTTATATACATGTTGTCAATATAAAAAAAAATTTGTTTACAACATTCTTTCAGTAAATTTTACATATTCCCATCAGTCACTTACAGTTTCAAGTATTTATATAGAAATACATAAAACAATGATTTGTTATACATTTCTTACATTAATATTTAATAATGTTAATATTAAATATTAATATAATAAAATATATATAAAACATTTTTAATTTTAACAAGTAACATGACTATTATTACATTTGTTAGGATAAATTGAAATACAAAATAAAATATTTCTTGGTGTATATTTCAGAAAATGTTGTTTTTACATTAAACATAGAAATCGATTTGGTTGTAAAGTTTATAATTGTATAGGGAAACAATATGTTTAATTATAATATCTGGTATTGACAAAATATTAGTTAAGCTATTATATACTTTTGTTATAGTTAGAAATTATTATAAAACATTTTGTATTAATTAATAAAAAAAATAATTATGTTAATAATTATTATTATTATTAATTAATAAACATAAACATTCATTTATTATTTTCAAAAATATATACATTCACAGATAAAATAGATAATTTTTTCTGGCCATTCTTTATATAGTAAATGGTTCAAATTGTTATATTAATAACAATAAATAAGTTATATTATTTATCATTATTAATTATTACCATAAACATTTATAATGTTTACTTAAAAATAAACACAAACTTATTCATATAAATATACACAATAACCAAATATTTACATCTTTTATTCAAAGTCTTACATAATTTTTTAATATTATTAATATATAATAATTATTATATATTAATTTATATTAAATATATTTATTTTTCTTAAATAAGGAAAATTGTCATGAGTATAGTGTATTAATTTGTTACATTATACATGTGTATGTATTATATTTTTTACATATTACATTGTATTTTCTATTAACCTTTCACACAAATGGGTTAAGGGGACTACTTTTTTACCGCGTAAGGTTATTGCGCTCTATTCTGGACTGGAGAAGCTCGCGGTTGGGAGTTGCTTCGCGTGAAGAGAGGTAAGGTTATTTTTAACTACAAATTATAAGTAAGTGGTCATGTTTGAGGGTATAATCGAACTTTGTAGTGTTTTATGGTGTATGTATTAATAGTTTAAGTAGCGTTTGGGTGTAAAGTCTCCGTTACAGATGTGTCGTGCTTTTTTTACTTCAAGTCTTATTTTAAGTGTTCAGAAATGTCTTCTTACATGCTTAATGTTAATTGTTAGTATATTTACAAATGTGAAGGGGGTATTTGTGGGTGGGTTTCGATATGTATGTTATTTTACAGGTTTCGGTTCCTCGCATGAAAACTACATGGAAGAATGCGTGTTTTTTAACGGAGAAACAAATGTTTAAGTTATTATGCTTATATTTTGTCATTTATCTCCTATTTTTTGTGTTTGCCAGGAGCGGTTTTAACACTTTTTAAACCTTTTTCGGGTTTTATTGAGGGTTTCGATTCGGATTGATACATTGATATGCGTGACCGTTTTTTTAAAATTGTGTGTATATAACTTTAAATACTAAAGTGTCCACACTACTGTTTTCGGGATTTCCTGGAGCGTTTTTTTACGTTTTACACTTTATTTTCGGGTTTTTGAGGGTTTCCCATATTGGAATAGTAAGATATTGGATTGGATTGTATGGGTTGCTTTTTCCTTGATTGCGTCTCTCATCTCCAAAAATTGTAAGTATTTATTTTACAATTTTGATTGGGTGGGAAATGTCGATTTTTAATGTTATGTGTATGTGTGAATAAATTATAAACATTGCATATTTGTTACGAATTTTTTTACATAATTTTCATAAATTTGTCAAACAAATATGTTTTATTTATAATTGATTATATATGTTTATGACATGTAAATTTTACTATTATTGTAAGAAGACATTCGCATATTTAGTTTACATTTTTATAGTAGACTTTTTGCTATTATTGCCAGGTATTCTAATCCTCTAGTTGTAGGGTATAGTGTGACTTGACTTTGAAGTAGTCGGAACATTTGTTTTGTTTGTTTAGTGAGTTTTGGACCTATTTGTGACACTGATTGTTCCATTCTTAGTTCCTGAAAGCTTTGTTCTTTTTTCAAAGCTTCTAGAAGGTTATGGAATGTGGGTTTGCCTCTGTTTGTAGTTGCTTGGAAAGCATTATGCCACCCTTCTACACTGTTGTTGGTTTTAGCCTCTTGGTTTAAAGTACTAAGATAGACATTCCACCAAGGGATTTGGAATTTGGGCTGGCGTCGATGTCCAGATCTGTGCAACCTTCCCACCCAAGTGTCTTCAAAATAGTGCAGCAATGGGGTTAGTTTATCCTCATTCCTCTTGTAATATGCGCTGTCAATTAATACATTGTAATGTTCAGCTACATCTGTAACAGGGACGTAGGCCAAGGCTATTAACTTTTTAACTTGATAGGCAAAGGTGCTATCTGTAGAGTATAGTATACTTAAAGTAGATTTTTGGAGATGCCTCCATATACTCTGATTAAAATGATAATAGCAACCCTGGATTGCTGTGTGGGGAAATGTTCTCAAAATGCTATTAATCATAGCTAATTCGAAATCAATAATTATTTTTTCAGGAAAATAATTATTGATTTCCGTTTTGAGAACATTTAATATTTCGGTGTAAGTTGTTTGCTGTTTGTTGGGTAGCAAACAGTAAATGAAAGGTATGTTAGAATTATGGTATAAACCGTGGATGGAATACAGTTGATAAAAAGGTTTTGGGCAGGGTTTAAATGTTCCATCCATCATCCATTGGGGACACTGTTGGATTTTACGTAAATTACTTGCAGTTGCAAACATAATTATTCTGTTTGTACTGCTTTCATTATCAAAAAGAATAAATTTATCTTTATTGTGTGTGATGGCCATTTCTGGTGAAATAATAATTTCCTCAAAACTTGTTGGGTTGGGTTGGGTTGTGCTAGTGAGTCGTTTAGTGCGTGCAATTGTGCGTTTCAGGGAGTCAATAGAGGGTAGTTGACCTGAAGCATGGGCTGGGACTTTTACCAGTTCTTCTTTAAGGATTTGTGTGGTTGGTTTGTCACTTTGTGTGCTAGCACTTTTAATACTTTCTAAAGCATCTCTAATTTCAATTTCTGTGACATTTGGGGGATGATTGTGTTCCCTAGTAAATAGCACATTAGTTTCCTCAGTAGTGGCCCTCCCATAACATTTGTTGGAGTAGTATTTGGTACACTTCCAAAAAACCTTTCTACCACTTTGTCTTTCCTGATTATACATATAACCCAAGTAGCATAATAGTAATTTATTTTTCTGAGACATGACAAATTCTGCACCTTCAGTCATTTTGATTTACTTGTTCTAGGAAAGAGTAGAAAGAAACAAAATCAGAACAAATTTTTTTACTTTTGTGGTGCTAACATCATTATTGATGCATTTATACTTACAGTTAATCAAAGTAGTAGTCACAGAAGCAGAAATGTCTTTTAAAGGATGTTCTTGTATGTATGTCTTTATTTGCTGTTGGTATGAAAATATAGAAAAGCAACGTTAATGTTTACACATAACAAACGTATTTCCTACTCAAAAGCAGTTGTCAATTTTGCTTACTAGTGCATTTGATGTAAACATTACATATACTTACTTGTTTAAATAGTAGAGTAGTAGTAATTGCTGGAGTACATCAAATTAGTACAGGTCTGATCTGTAGAGTAGATAGAAGAAAAAAAAGCAAAATATTATAATTTTTATATTGAACCGTTTGGAAATGGAACAGATTTAAAAGTATACTAACTTCTAAATATGTCGTTTTCTTTGTTGTAGGTAGAATAGCTGTATGATGTATTCAGAATATCTGTAGAGGAAATATAAAATAGATAACATGTTGTTAAGAACATAGTCTGTGTTATTTTCGGCAGTTTTTGAGAAATGACAAGTATACTTACATTTTTTACAAGGGTATTCTTGTATATTGGTATATTTTGTGTTGGATGTTTTCATACGATATGTAGAATAGATGTATGATGTTTTCAGAATATCTGTAGAGGCAATTCAAAATATATAACATGGTGTTAAGAATATAGTTAGCGTTTTTTGTGCTCACTTTTAGACAAATTACAATTATACTTACATTTTTCAGAAGGGTACTCTTGTGTTTTGGCATAGTTGATGTTGGATCTTTCAAATGATCTATAGGGAAGATGTAAAAAGCAAGATATGTTGATTTGAAATGTGCAATAATGAAATTGGCTGTTTTATAACAAACACATCTATACTTACATGTGTAATTAGTGTAGTTTTATCCTTTTTGCTGTAGAAATAGGACAATCTCAGTATATCTGTAAAGATAATGTTTTTAAAAATTAAATACTCTTGTAAATTAGTGTTTAAAAACAGCAGTTGGTGTATAACAGAGCATTATTATATACTTACTATCTGATTTTGCACGTGAAGAAATATGACCATGTAATAGGAATTGTGTTGGAGTAGTTTCTATCAGAAAAGTAGGAAGAGATGAAAATAAAATAAGTGTAAGACTTAGGAAATGTAAGGAAAATAGTGCACTTCTAATTTAGATTTTTACAAAAATGCTGTGTTACTTACTTGATTAATTAGCTAGTGAGCTGGATCTTTAAAGATGTTTATTCTGCAACAAAATCTTCAGAGTGTTGGCATCTACTTTCCAGAGAGGTAGCAGCAACAAATGGTAGAATGCATGTATCCCTTTTATAGTATATGTGTTATGTGTGCTTTGATTTGATTGGTTGTAGGATGTAAGGAAGCATTGTATAGGCTTGTTTGAATTTTTTTTAGTTAATTGGAGTGTTTGTTGATGTGAGAATGGTGGTATGTGGTGATTCCCGCATTAAAGCAGGTTCGTGTTTAAATGAAATATATTTTTATGTGAAAATAAGTAATGAAAATGTTAGTTAAATGCAAAGAATATGTAGAAAATGATAAAATGCATGTAATAGAATGTATAGTAAATGTGGATTAATAGTAATTTTATGTAAGTAACAGGTATTATATGTGAAATGTATTTTGTATAGAGAAATGACTTTTATTGATGATAAAGATGGTATTTTAGAAATGAAAGTGTACAAACATGAACTCGATATTTTTTTTTTAACGATATTTTGGTAGTCTATATTTTTGTAGTCGATATTTTTGTAGTGTTAGGGCTAATTTCATGTCCAACGATATATTTGTAGTCGATAATTATTGAAGCAATATTTATGTATTCGATATAGTTAGTACTCGATATTTTTTACTCGATATTTTTGTAATTTGTGTAATAAGTATAGAAAGTCGATATTTTTGTCGTCGATAATTGTTCAACGATATTTTGGTAAGTCGATAATGTGACCGTCGATAATATTTCAGTGATCCGCCGCATTCACATTAATGGGTCGACACTCGAACCTCCGCCAGTCTCGCAGCCCAGCAGCTGAATGTGAGGAATGTGGCGCTGTGTCACTGATTCATGGTGGCGCAGTCACTGATCATTCACCACACAAACATCCTGAAGTCCCTTATTTCACATTAATACAGGTGCGCGACGGGGCTGTATGCCATTATTGTCTTCATGGTAGTGTATTTCAGCAACCTGAAATCAACGCCATCCTGCCCCAGAGGCATTCATCTTCATATCCCTGTGGGGGTCTTATCCACCAGTGCGAATGATTTCCTCAGTGTCAGGTGTGTGGTAGCGCAGGTTTTAGGCGGCGGCCGCGGAGTGTCTTATGTGTTTTCCTCTTGATCCGACCCTCAAGGGAGTGTATCGCATTAACGCGCGGGTCCTGTTGCAAACATATCAGACTGTAATCGGCATAACGGTAATCCTCTAGGGTGACGCCATTTTGAGTACGCCGTGGTCCGATCCGAGGGTCAGGCTATCTGCGTTGGGTGGTCTTAAAGCCTGTAGTGATTATGTGCGCGTTGGCCTATGCAATCTAAAAGTTAGCTTCGCCACCACAGTCGCACTCCACGCTATCCTCTGGTGCTCTTACCGGCGTTTCAGTGTCATGGTCGGAACAGCTCCGGGTCTGGTCGCCATCTTAGCCGCAGCCGCTGGCCGGTGAGCGCCGAGTTTTCTTCGTCCAGCGTCGGTAGTTCACACAATCATCGCACAATACTCCGCCATGGTGTGCCCAGGATGTACACACACACGTTCACTGCATTTTCGGACGATTTTACAGGGTTGGGACAGGACAAACACGCATATTTGTGGTCGTCCGGCGGAGCTGCGGTATTACCCAGCCATTCTGCTGTGCGCCCCCTAGCGCCTACCAAAATATATTAGCACTTAGGAATGCACAAATGATGCACCTTTTTTGTAATTCTGAAGTGTGATAGAAACAAAGGTTTAGTAGAATAAAAAAAATCAC
>NW_028244222.1:0-32660 GCF_964263255.1 Lissotriton vulgaris | reverse complement strand
CTAACCCCGCTCCGCACATTTTGAACTTGCACTGGTCTAACCATGAGTAAGGGCAATTTTGTTAAAGGTAGGTCTGTGGCAGGGACCTTAGATGCCTTCCTGCTGAGGGCAGAATCTGTCCTCATTCATGAAATCCAGCTCACAGAGCGAAGACTGTCTCTAGAACCACCCCCTCCTCAGAGTAGACTCTCCTTGACTCCCAGACTCACGGTACCAAGTACAGTACCCAATAATGAGACTTCTCCATTATTAATTAGTACCCCAGTACAAGCTGTGATAGATTCAGCTATGAACACTGTCTCATTACCTTCTCCTGAACATAGGCCTACTGGGTCAAAAGTTACAATTAGAGGGCAAAAGTCTAAATACAAATGTAAACATGCATCAAATGCCGAATCCTCACCAAAATTTGCTAAAGTAAAAGGTAAAAATATTTCAAAGCAGCTTTAAGGCGCTACAAGTTCATTGGGGTGGAAAGGGAAATTGGTTGAAGGTGTATGTGAAACCACAGAGCTCTTAGTAAGCTCCACTAAGCAGAATGAAGTAGGTAAGCTTGAGCATGTAACGGAAGATGAGAATTTCTGGGGCAGACTAGAGACATTGATGTCGACCCTTCTGGAACTCATCCATTTAAAAATCACTAACATAGAAGCTTGGTTAGTAAAAGTGGAGGAGTTGGTGCATAGTACACACCAATTGGTACAGACAGCTGCCACTCATCCAATAGTACGCTCGCTACCCTGCGAAGCGAAAGATCATACTGCGGGTCCACCTTCCAATCTTGCAAATGCTGGGCAAATGAAGCGTAAGGATGTTACTATTGCATCAAATCCTATTAGCTCCGAATGTACAGTAAGCAGAGTAACTACAGGGGGGACGGAAGGGGGAAGCAACGATGTAGCTGTAAATGGTATAAATAAACAGGGCCATCAAGAGAATTTTTATAACCTATCACAAAATTTAAATTAACCCCTGGAAGCCACCCCGTACACGGTTAGTCTGGCAAATGTTCCACCATTAGCACTCAACGTATTTGAACACTGGTCAACCCTGAGGAATGAGTCACTTTACTTCCTTACCACTAGGACTGGCCTGAAAAAACCACTCTTTTTGGAGTTTAAAAAAGTTTGTAGAATCGGGTGGGTCGGCACATCTCCAAAATTAATTCAGAGGAGATTGTGTTGTCATAACATTTAGGACACCACATCTGGTACGTACTATCATTGAGAGGGGTCAAAATGGGCCTGTTAAGCCTCATGATATAAATATATTACCTCTAGGATATTTTTATCGCCCCTTAGAACCAGCAATTAATTCAGGCTCCCAATGTTTAGTAGAAAATTATCTGGAACCTAGGCAGCCAAGACATCATATACCTATATATAATCGCTTTAAGGTTTTAAGTGGTTTGGAAGACAATGATTGACTTTACTCTGAGACTTGTGTAAAATCCAATTATGTTACGGGATGGTATGAAAGTGGTGATAAACTGAGATAGGAGAGTGAGAGGGTTCAAGGGCTTAGTGACTCTAGCAATAAGATTTTAAATAGAGCTCAGGTTGTTCCTAATGATTTTTTTCAATTAGCACATGTTAACACGGTCCTATCAGAGGGTGCAAATCCCCCTTATACTCACTCGACTGCTGTCGAACCCCCACTCTGCCATATTGTTTCTTGGAATATTGCTGGAATTTGATCACAACTAAATACCCAATTATGGTGGGATTTTATTCTTCAATTTGAGGTTCTTTGCTTCCAGCAGACTTGGACCAAGGAAGCGATCCAGCTAAATGGGTATGGGACTTAATATATCCCAGTGGTTGAAGGTCAGAGCGGGAGAGCCAAGTGTGGTTTGTGTGTGTATCTATCTAATAGTATGAACCTAAAACAGATAACTGAGTTCACCAATGATGATTATTATTAATTACTTGTGTTGGATCTGGATTCAATGTTTTCTATAGCCCTGGTCAATTTCTACAACAATATTCCCCCAGGTTTAGTGTGTAGCGTTATTAAGAATATGTTTCAATCATTGATTTGCCTAGGCAAAAGTAAAAGGAGAGATACGATGTTACTTTTGGTGGGTGATTTTAATTGTACGCTGTGTGAAAATGCTGACACCAATTTATGTGGAGCATTGTGTGAAGAAGGTGCATGCTCTTCACACTTCAGTCATACTGCCTTAGGGGAACTGTTAAATGAATTAATTAATAGTTTTGAACTTGGTTTTGCTGATGAATTGTGCCTATCACCAGCTCCCCTGCCCCCTACATTTAATGGTAGGGGTTGCTGTTCTACCATGGATTATGTGTTAGCTTCTATCAATCATGCACATAGCCTCCATTCTTTTTATGTCTCTGATAATTCACTAAGTGATCATTTTCCTCTCTGTTTAACTGTCACATTGCCATCCAAGAAAATCTTAGGGACCAATAATAGGGATTGAGTATTAGAGAACTTAGCAATTGGAAGCATAAATGGTTATTCCCTGCGATGGGCTATGGTAGACCTAACAGAGATGCTTGAATCAGTAATTGTCAAATGTAACTAAGATATAGTGACATGCTTGAGTGAAGATACTACCCCTGACACTCTATTAGCATCATTTAAAACAAGCATTAGGAATGCATTCGGGCTCTGGTTTGTTTGAGTTAGAAATAATGGCATTGTAAATGGCAATGTGTTTTAGGCATGTGTTTTGGAGTGGAAACATGTGATGTGTGTTGGAGATATGTGTGCTGGATTGGAATGTTATCAATGGTGGCATGCTGCACTTTAACGCAATATCTTTAAAAGGTAAAGTGCAGCATAGTGCGATAAGTACAATATTAATTGGTGGATGCGTTATCAATTGGTGTGTGCATTGATGTGTGGTGGATGTGTGTGCCTGTAGGAATTGTGCAGTGATGGCTGTTGGTGTGTGTGTTTGGTGGAAGCGTGTAGTGGTGGCTTGAGGTGTCTATGACTGGTGGTAGCGTGCAGTAAGAGCTGTTAGTGAGTGTGGCTGTCAAGCGTACAGAGCTGGATGGTAATGCATGTGGTTGGTGAAAGGGTGCACTGACAGCTGTTGATGATAGTGCCAATTGAAAGAGTGGCTGGTGCACTGTCAGCTGTTGGTGTGTGTGTGTTTTTAGTGAAAGTTGCACTGACATTGTTTGTTGTGTGCGTGAGTGTTTAGCGGCACTGATGCATGGTCGTGTTTGTTTTTGGTGAAAGCGTACATTGATGGTTGTTGGTGTTTGTGCCTGGTGAAAGCATTCATTGACGGCTGGGGGTGTGTTGTTGTGTGTGTTGTTTTCTGTGTAGTGGTGAGTGTGTGGTGGTGAGTCTGTGGGGGCGAGCCTGGGGGGGTGAGTGTGTGGTGGTGAGTGTGTTGTGGTGATTGGGGACGAGTGTGTGGTGTTGAGAGAGTGAGGTGTGTGGTTTGTGTGTGTGTTCTGTGTGTGTGGTGTATGTGTGTGTGGTGTGTGTATGGTGTGTGTGTGTGGTATGTGTGTGTGGTGTATGTGGTGTTTTCTGCACACTCACACACTGCCCCTACACATTCACACACTGCTCACCCGCACACTCCCAATGTCACCCAGCATAGTCACACACTGTTTATCCTGCACACCCATTCTGCACACTAACACAATGTGCACCCTGCACCCATACACACTGTCTCTGCAATCACTCTGCACTCACTGTCACTTCACACTCTGCATTCAGTCACTCTGAATCTGCACTCTGAATCTGCACCCTGCACTCTGAACTCTGCACTCACAATCTGCACTCTGAATCTGCACTCTGCACTCACAAATGCACTCTTCACTCACACTCTGCACCCTGAATCTGCACTCTGCACTCACAAATGCACTCTTCACTCACACTCTGCACTCTGCACTCTGCACTCACACTCTGCACTCTGAATCTGCAATCTGCACTCACACTCTGCACTCTGAATCTGCACTCTGAAACAGCACTCTGAAACTGCACTCTGAATCTGCACTCTGAATCTGCACTCTGCACTCTGAATCTGCACTCTGCACTCTCAATCTGCACTCTCAATCTGCACTCTGCACTCACAATCTGCAGTCTGCACTCACAATCTGCACTCTGCACTACCAATCTGCACTCTCAATCTGCACTCTGCAACTGCACTCTGAATCTGCACTCTAAATCTGCACTCTGAAACTGCACTCTGAATCTGCAATCTGAATCTGCACTCTGAATCTGCACTCTGAATCTGCACTCTGAAACTGCACTCTGAATCTGCACTCTGAATCTGCACTCTGAATCTGCACTCTGCACTCTCAATCTGCACTCTGCACTCTCAATCTGCACTCAGCACTCACAATCTGCACTCTGCACTACCAATCTGCACTCTGCACTACCAATCTGCACTCACAATCTGCTCTCTGCACTCTGAATCTGCACTCTGAAACTGCACTCTGAAACTGCACTCTGAATCTGCACTCTGAATCTGCACTCTGAAACTGCACTCTGAAACTGCACTCTGAATCTGCACTCTGAATCTGCACTCTGAATCTGCACTCTGCATTCTCAATCTGCACTCTGCATTCTCAATCTGCACTCTGCACTCTCAATCTGCACTCTGCACTCTCAATCTGCACTCTGCAACTGCACTCTGAATCTGCACTCTGAATCTGCACTCTGAATCTGCACTCTGAAACTGCAATCTGAATCTGCACTCTGAATCTGCACTCTGCATTCTCAATCTGCACTCTGCGCTCTCAATCTGCACTCTCAATCTGCACTCTGCACTCACAATCTGCACTCTGCACTCACAACAAATGTGTACATGGCTGAAGTGATTCCGGTTGCATCTTCTGTCCTGAGGCCTAACTTGGACCCGCTTTCTGGAATGAAGGCAATTTATTCTTCTGTAGTGATTAGGCTAGTGTTGAAATAACTTTGAGCTGGGATCCATCTTTACAGGCAGGTTTACTCAAAATTTCACTACAGACACTTTTTGACATTGGCTCCAAACAGATGGCAATAAACTTGGGAATTCTATTTATTCAGCTTCATGCCCTTCTGCACTACATCAAAACATTCGGAATGGAACAAACTGTTGAAATACCTTCAATCTGAACTACGTTGTTTAAGCAATGACTAAGATATTCAATCAAGGGGCAATCTATTAGGCCGACTTACCGTGCCTTAAAACAAAATTCTCATGAGTGACCTATTGTGCATATTTTGACAGCAAACTATTTTTGACTGTCTCTTCATTTAAGGAGCACCTAAAACCTAGCCTTCATGCAGCAAAGAAAAACAAAATCGCGATAAGCCTGGCATCTGCCTTCAATTACCGGCACCTCTGACAGCTGCTAATTGAAAATGTATGGCATTCTCCTGGACAGGGAGACAGCATGCACGCACTTACAGCTCAAGAAAACTACAGAGTCGTGAATGCTCGAATGGACCCTGACATCTGGTAATTGGGAATTTATGGCATCTCATGCGCGTTCTGGCATGGAATATGCAGGAAGTCGATAGAGAAAAATTCCTAGGGCCTATTGCGTGAACACTTACAAAAACACAGCCGTGAAAGGACCAATGACCATGCAGATGGCACACAACACCACAAAAAATTCTCGCGCACTGAGGAATTTTTACTGCACAATTCAGAGCCCCTTAACAATACGGCTCGGAGGACCGCCCCACTTCTGACGAAGTGGTGACGTAGGCCGAGCCCTAAAAATAACAAATGTAAGTCGTAACTTACTCGTAGTCGTGTCAGTTTCCTGTGCACATCGAGGGATTCTTCAGCCTTCACACGCCCAACAGTCGGGATCTTTGACCAGTGAGCCCGTGTGCTGTGTATTCATTTGGACTAATCTTCCCTGGATTACGGAACTCTGCCTGAGCCCGTGTGCTCCATCACCAGGTTTGCCCAGTAGCCGAGGGAGTCAAGCAAGTTAGCGGGAGCGGGACTGCGAGGCCCAGAGGTGCTTGCGCCTGATCATCGCGCGCACCTGGTGCCTCTTCCCGCCCCCTCCTCCCTGTCAGCATTTAACGACTCGCGGCCCCCGCTCCGCGGGAGCCGCTCGTAGTCGTGTCCGTTTCCTGTGCACATCGAGGGATTCTTCAGCCCTTACACGCCCAACAGTCGGGATCTTTGACCAGTGAGCCCGTGTGCTGTGTATTCATTTGGACTAATCTTCCCTGGATTACGGAACTCTGCCTGAGCCCGTGTGCTCCATCACCAGGTTTGCCCAGTAGCCGAGGGAGTCGAGCAAGTTAGCGGGAGCGGGACTGCGAGGCCCAGAGGTGCTTGCGCCTGATCATCGCGCGCACCTGGTGCCTCTTCCCGCCCCCTCCTCCCTGTCAGCATTTAACGACTCGCAGCCCCCGCTCCGCGGGAGCCGCTCGTAGTCGTGTCAGTTTCCTGTGCACATCGAGGGATTCTTCAGCCTTCACACGCCCAACAGTCGGGATCTTTGACCAGTGAGCCTGTGTGCTGTGTATTCATTTGGACTAATCTTCCCTGGATTACGGAACTCTGCCTGAGCCCGTGTGCTCCATCACCAGGTTTGCCCAGCAGCCGAGGGAGTCTAGCAAGTTAGCGGGAGCGGGACTGCGAGGCCCAGAGGTGCTTGCGCCTGATCATCGCGCACACCTGGTGCCTCTTCCCGCCCCCCTCCTCCTCCTATTTAGCCCAGCCTCCTGACGCGTACGCGGGACGCGCGCAGGCGAAGCCCGGGCAAAGGGCGGGCCGTTGTGTGGCCGTTAGGTGGCTGGAGAGGCTGGGTTGGGCCAGGTCCCTTCAATTTCATGTGTGTTACCCAGACCTGACCTCTCCACGTAGAAAATTGCTTATATATTCTTTCTTTGTGCTGTACTGTGTTCCTGACCCCAACAATCTGTGCTAGTCCTGTTCCACTACTATTGCTTGCCTAAATAATTTGCACAACGGGTATTCCTGTACATTCTTCCCAGTTGTGTATTCTCTTGCCATCATGGATACTGCCTCACCTGGGATAGTGGGGGCAAACCCTAATAAGGGCACTTTAGACAACTATTTTAAGAAATCTGTCTCAGAAATTGAAAGGGAAGAAGCCTTAGCGGAGAGAAGGGTGGAGCGTCGCCGCTCCATCGAGGGTTATAAGGCCAGACCCCCTCTGGTAACATCCCCGCATATTATATCATCTCGCTTAGAGGTGACCCCTATCACTGAGGACCCCTCCACATCCCAAGGGATTCCGGAACTTCTAAGGGACATTACTCCCACACCGCCTTCTCCCGGGGACCCATTTAGCCCACCTACTGTTGATCCCCCGCCACCTTGCAATTCTGATGTAGGCCAGGAAGTCACGCCAGCTCCCGTCCAAATTGGTAAAACCATCTCCAAAAATCAATCGAGGAGGATAGAGGCCCAGATAATCCATGGTCCTCCACCCAAAAAGAGAATGAGGAAGGGGGGCTCTATTCAAAAGGGCAAAATTAGTCACTCTGATTTTGGTAAGGGGAAAGGGGGGGTGCAGCTGCTGTGTCCAAACCAATTGTGGATACAAGTCCTGTTATCACTATAGTGACTACACAAGAATCACCACTACCTACACTTGTTACCACCCCCCCAAGTGCAACTTCCGAGGAGACTCTCCTGCTCGCCCCCACCCTGGAGTTTCTTGGGCAAATGCTCAGGACGCTTACTTCTCCTATTGTAGATAGGCTATTGGCCATCGAACAACGGCTAGGGAACTTGGAACAGGCTATTCTCAATAAACCGGATAATCAGAAGGCCCCCTCTATTCCTAGTACAGCACTGACTGCAGTCAGCTCACTTATTATCCCTAAACCTCCTTCATCCAAGACGGCCCATCCAACATCTACTAATCTAGCCAAGGCGGCCCACACAACTTCCATTACCACCACAACAGCTTCATTCCCTATGCCCAATGCCCACACTAAAACAGTGTCCCATAATCCCTTAGGAACCACAACCTCTGCCATTCCTCCCAGACCTGCCCCGCATATGGATGGTGCCATCCCGAAGGGTGGAAACAGTATGGCTACAAGACCAATGCAGTCGGCTGGAGAGAGGGAACCCCCTAGCAAAGTAGCAAAACGTAGGATCCCCCAGGTTGAACTTCCTCCGGAATCACTACCCTATGTAGTGGTGCTCACGGGTGTTCCCACCCTTGACCCTGACAAGCGAGAAGGTCCACAGCAACTTAAAAATAAAACCATGTACTGGCTGTCCAAAAATAGGCCACTACCGGAGAATGTTAACGGGGACATAGTGCATGTGCGCCGACTCTCCTGGTTGGGGGGGCGGGAGAAAGACATAGAGGGCGACTTGATTGTGATTAACTTTAGGGATCCAGAAGCTGTTAGGCACATTCTGAGCTGGATGCCAGGGAACTTAGGTAAATCAATTATGCTGTGTGATCTTACCTATTTTTACCCTAGAGCCTTAGTTGCTCCCCTGTCATGTCCATGGCCACCTATGGCCTTAACAGGTTTTAATGGTCCAAAACAAAACAACCATCACTTCCCCTTGCACCCTGGCCCCATGATTCAAAAGAATGCTTATGGGTGGGAATTAGTCCCGCAAAGGGGCTATGGTACTAATTATAGGAGATCGGACTATTCTTCTCAAGCTGGGGGGATGGACCACTTGCTTCCTTTCACACCCTTGGAAGTTAGCAATAGATTTGAAGTTTTTTCCGGCTTGGATTCCTGTGATTGACGCCTGGGATCCTCCCCTGGTCATTCTGCTGAAGAGAGGGGTTTAGGTGTACAGAACATTACTTTTTATGTTTCTGGTCCTAATTCTCCTCCTCAGTTGCCAGGTGATTCCCATGGCACGATCCAAACCCTTCTACCCACACCTAACCACAGTCCACCTCCCCCTCCAGGGATTCCTATCCCACATGTATGCAGTAGTAGTGATACCTCCGGGGGACAGGGATCCACATTGTATACTTCCCCTAGAGCCCTGAGGCTACTATCATGGAATGTTGCAGGTATTTTCAATAAAATACACACTGAAGAATGGGACTCCCTAATAAAAAATAATGACATCTGCCTCTTTCAAGAGACATGGGCGAGGGAACCCGTTCTTAAGACTGGTTATGCAATATTTGAAATCCAGGCTACCTGGAATGGTAAGGGGAGGCCCTCGGGTGGTTTGGCGGTGTGGATAGCGTCTCATATTGGTTGCACAGCGGAAACTATAGCCACGTTCTCCCAAGACATTCAGTGCGTCTTATTGAACTGGGTGGGCGCCCCCAAGTTGGCAATAATAAATGTTTATTCCCGCCCAGTAGGTCCAGCGGCGGAGTCCACTACACTTGAAGACCTTGCGTCCTTCTTGAGTCAGTTGCCGACCGACTGTAAGGTGGTAATGGGTGGTGATTTTAACTGTCATTTCGAGCCCCTAGAGGGCTTGAGGGAAGGGGCCCTTACGGCAGAAGACGACTTCTGGGGTATTCCAGTGTGTCAATCGCCCTATCCCAGGTCCTGGTCTCCACTTGCGGTCCAAATCATGTCCTTAACTCTAAATTTTGCGCTAAGAGCCTGTAACGGACGTACACCCTCAGACATCCCTTCAAAATGTACATTTAACAGGAAAAATCATGAGTCACGACTGGACTACATTTTTGTTGATACCAGTCTTTGGCCAAAGGTAGAGGATTTTAATATAATCCCCCGCACTGATAGTGATCATAATGCTCTCCTACTCTCCCTGGCATATCTTCCAGAACATACCGGACTTTCTCCTCTTGAGGAAAGAGATGAATGGGGAAACCTGGTACTAACCTCAAACAGGCGTAGGGTGAGATGGCAGAAATTTTCCAAGTCGGAAGAAAACATTGGGAAAATCTATAATCTGGTGCTGCCTAAATTTGAGGCTTTGGATGTTTTAATTAGTCAATCCAGCACCAATGACTTACATAAAACCCTACCTCTTATACACGAGGACTTAGTGGGAGTACTGGGAGAGGTTCTCTATCCAGAGGTGCCTAAGCCCAAGCACAAGACTAGAACTTCCACCTGGTACAACTCTGATTGCAGGAAGGCCAAATCTGACCTTATTGCTGCAGTTAAAGAGGGTGTACCCCGTACCAGGGTGTCCGTTCTGCGACGCCAGTATAAGGACACAATGGCCCGTGCGAGATCAGACTGGGATTGGGACAGATGGCAGGATCTTTCAACAGCCCTGACAACTAAGGACTTAAGAAGATTTTGGTCCTTAGTCACTACTGGCTCAGGGGAACCCAAAGCTGTAGTTGAACCCAATATAGCAGCACATATATGGGAAGAACATTTCAGCAAACTCTATGCAGATGCCTTAGAGAATACTGATGTCACTGTTGCAACACTCCTCTCCCTTCCTGGAGACACCTTGGAGTTCACGCTAGGGGAAGTGGTTAGCGCAATAGACGGTCTAGCACTGGGCAAGGCCCCCGGCCTTGATAAATTACCTGGTGACCTTTTTAGGTCCCATCCAGAGATTTGGGCGCCTTATCTTCACATCCTTTTCAATTCACTTGCACATGGAATGGCGATCCCCTGTACTTGGCTGGGGGCAGAGATAGTCCCAATCTTCAAGAAGGGCTGTCCTCTGCTCCCATCCAACTACAGGCCGATCAGCCTGATAGATGTCCCTCAAAAGATTTATTCTCGACTTTTATTGGATCAACTTTTGGACTGGATGGAGGAAAATGAAATCTTAAGTCCCCTCCAGGCTGGCTTCAGGAAAAACACGTCCACCATGGATCAAATCTTCCGCCTCGTTCTCCTCTTCTGGAAATCGGTGACCATCGAGGGCGGGAGACTGTACATGGTGTTCGTAGACCTGAAGTCAGCATTCGATTTGGTACCACGGAAAAAACTCTGGGAGGTCCTGAAGGAGATGGGAGTACCCATCAATTTACTCCAGGCCATAATAAGACTCCATCAGGGCAACTTTGCCCAGGTACGATGTGGGCGGGGTGGAGTATTGTCAAAAAGGTTTCCTGTTTCCCGGGGGGTCAGGCAGGGTTGCGTCCTTGCCCCTACTCTTTTCTGTCTATACGTGAACAGTGTTATTTTACACCTAGCTAACGTTAGGGACAATGACGCCCCGGTCTTGGCAGGCAGGAGGGTGCCGGCAATTATGTTTGCTGACGACACCCTCCTGCTTTCCAAATCACCCATGGGAATTCAGAGAATCCTTGATGGCTTTGGACTTTTCTGCAGGCAGTATGGCCTTGAGATCAACGCAGGGAAGACCAAGTACATGATCTTTAACCCCTCCTCTACAACGAGACCTAATCCATCCCTAAATTCCACGGTTCTAGAAAGGGTCAAAACATTTCAGTACCTGGGCGTAACCCTCCAAGAGAACCTTTCCTGGGGTCCACAGATCGCAAGCTCGAGAATAAGGCTTTCTCAACTGTCTGGGGCTATTTTAAAGGTCACAAACACCTCAACGTACAAACCTATAGCTCCTGCAGTTGAGATGTACAAAACTCAAGCGAAATCTGCTGCACTTTACGGTAGCGAATTATGGGGACACCAAGCTGGAATTGAGCTGGTACGTATTGAAAACAACTTCATGAGGCGTCTTTTGGCCCTCCCAACCGCAACTCCTCTGTTTCCCTTACGTTTAGATCTGGGTTTACCGTCCATTAGGGAGGACCTTGAATCCAAACCTATAAGATTCTGGCACAGACTCTGGTCAACAAAGGAACTTAGTCACTATAGGCAAGATCTTGTGCATGTCATGAACTTAAACCACAATGACAAGATCCCTTGGCTAGCCTTTGTTAAAAAAGAATTGTTCCGGCTTGATTTTAATGAGCTGTGGGAGGCTCCAGAAATAGGATGTAACAAGGTCCCCCGGAAAAGACTTGTGGAAGCATACAAGGAACAAAATCTTGTATCCCATTTGACTGCACCTAGTATCGGCACCCTAACCCACTGTTTTACTGAATCCAAAAATTCTTATAAGTTTGAAACTTTTATGGATTTTATCTACCCGATTACGGCAAGGAAGCTTTATATGCAGTGGCGGTTTGGCACCCTACCTATCAAATCCTTCACTAGCAAATGGACCAACTATGCTCTGGCTGCAATTCGTGTGATGAGGAGGAAATCCATGTTCTGTTTTTTTGCCCCACCTATAAGTCTCCAAGGAAATATTGGTTGGTGCCCCTATGTAGAAACATGGCAATAAGGAACTGTTTAATATCGTACAGAATACTGAAATCTGATTCCTCCCCCCACATTGTTTTTGCAGTCTCAAAATATCTCCTCGCCATGTGGCGCATTAGGTCCAAGTTAATTAAGGCCAAACCATCATAGGATGAAGGTCTCTGCCACTGCCTTATTGCAACCTTTGACTCCCGTTGGCAACGACTTCCATTACACTGTCTATTTTATTCCTATTGACATGATTTGTTGTTGCTCCCCCCTTTATGCACTTTACCTACCTGATTTTAAATGACATGAAATGTTGTTATTTGTTCTTGTATGCATTTCCCTGTTGATTTTAACACCGTGTATGTATTTTTATGTATCTTTTATGGCCTAAATGGCCGAAATAAAGATTTTTTGGATTGGATTGGACAAATGTAATAAGGGAGTCTTTTATTAGGCAACACAAGAGTAAAAGAAACCCAGAGTGGGTGGTTTGACTCGAGGTGCACTCAAGCCTACTCACTCCTAAAAAAAGAATTGCATAAAAAAACAAGAACTATCTTAGATGTTAGGAGAGCTAGGTTGGCATATAAACAAGTGGTTAGAACAGGAAAAATATGTTAAGGAAGGAGGCCTGGGAGGCTTTGCATTTAGCTTCAGTAACCAATGATAGTGCAGGCTTCTGGAAGGCAATTAGAACACCTTTCCTCTCTAATGATAATTGCCCTACTATTGAGATAGCTATCACGGAGAATAAATGGATAAAGCACTTTGCTCAGGTATATGGAGGAGATTAATCTCCAGTGGAGGCCCGAGATATAAACCATTCCCCTCATTCTAAGGATTTAAAGTTTACCTTAGAGGAAGTTGAGAGGGCCTAACACGCCATTCAGGGCGGTAAGGCTCCTGGCCCAGATAGGGTCCCCATAGATATATTTAAGTCGATCATACCTCTATAGGGGCCTCTTCTTGTGCAGATGCTTAACGAGAGTTGTAACACCGGTTTTCTACCCACTTGGGTAGAGTTCACCATTGTCCCTATCTTCAAAAAGGGGGATAGGAATGACCCGGGATGTTACAGACCGATCTCCTTGTTGGATGCCATCGCGAAGGTAGTAAGCTGGGTCATATTGGAACGTCTACTGGTCTGGGCCGATGAAAATTCTTTTTTTATCCGATTTGCAATATGGCTTTCGGGCCGGTCTGGGGACAGTAGAACAGGTTTGCATTTTTCTTTGTTGGTGGGGAAATACACGAGGGCTAAGAAAGGGAACTTGTTTTTAGCTTTTGTGGATCTCTCAGCCGCATTTGACTGTGTGGTCCACACTAAACTATGGAAATTGCTGGGAGATCTGGGGGTTGATGTGAATATTATTTATTTTCTTAAGCGTTTTTATAGTGATGCTAAGGCACGTGTGCGCTATGGCTTGAAGGGCGAGTGCTCGGCTGCATTTTCGATTAGGAGTGGAGTCAGGCAGGGGTGTATCCTGGCTCCATTCCATTTTAATTTGTATATCAATGGGCTTGAGGAAGCCTTGTGTAAAGATAATCAAGATTTTCCTCAAGTAGCTGGCCGTCCAATCCCACCCCTCTTGTATGCGGGCGATGCCGTGCTGATGTCACGCACACAGGTGGGCCTACAGCGCGTTGGGGATAGTTTTACCCTTTTCATGAAAGATCTGGGATTAAGGGTAAACTCTTCAAAAACTTTTATCATGCGCTGTGGCAGAGCTTTTAAGACCATCAGAGACATCTTCATTGCAGGACAAAAAATTGAGGCTACTAAAAAAATCTCTTACTTGAGTATCCTTTTCTCCCAGAACGATTCCTGGGTACAAGCTGTAGCAGCAAAAAAATTGGCTCTTTTACGCACTACATCTGCCCTCACTATCTTTGCCAGGAAATTCGGTAAAAGACCTCCTGAGGAACTTATTAAAATATATAAGGTAAAGTGTGTCTGTGCAGCTCTTTATGGGAGTGAGGTATGGGGGTTTGCCGATCTCACCTCTATCCAGACAGTTGAAAACTCCTTTTTAAAAAACATTTTAGCTGTTCCAAGTGGTACCTCCGGGTGGATTTGCCACGCGGAACTATGTCTCCCGTTTATCTCTGATTCAATTAGGTTAGAGCCTCTGCTATTGTGGCACAGGTTATGGACGAAAGAGGAAACCAAATTGAATAGAGATATTCTTTTAGATATTTTGAAATAAATTGGAAGGAGTAATGAGGATTCCCAGGCTCAGATATGTTTATAATTTCTTTAAGGATCTCGGCCATTTAGAGTACTTTTCAAATCCTCTTACCATTAAGGCAGTGACTAGAAAGGATTTGAGGAAAGAGTGTCTTATGCTGCTGGACAACTTGAGAATGACATCTGAGGTTTGAAAGTCCACAGTCCTGCATAAGCAATTGATTTTAACTACTTTTTACATTCAACCCTATCTATCTTTTGCTGCTGGTGCTTATGACAGGTTTTTATTAACCTGTTTTAGGCGGAGGATCTTTCATAGATTAGTCACTTTTCCCACTATGAATGACTGGTCACGACACCTCCAGCCCTGTCCATGTGATAATATTTCCCCCCAAACTATGATTCATGTTATTTTATTTTGTAAATTTTTTTCCACTGATAGGCGACTGTTTTTGGTACCTATACTAAAACAGTCTGAGTTATGCCAATTTTCCTCGCTCTAATGTCATTACAACTCTTAGATAATGAAAATAGTGTTCTAAGAATCATAACCTTCTTGAAAAATAGTGTTTTATCTTAGGAAATTTATGTTTACTTGAATGCTCTTTGCACAGTAATGATGGCCCTCTTCTTTTTACTAATGTAATATTGTAACATTTAAAGTGATTTTATGTAATGTTTTTATCATGAATTTTCTTTTTTTTACATGAAATTCCTTATGTATTTTATAATTGTGGGCCTTTATGATTGCTATTCAACAATCGAATAAAGCTTTTCTAAAACTTAGTTAGAAAATAAAATAAAAAGCAACATTAGAAATTCACAGAAAAAAACAAAGGTTACAAGGATGTTATAGTTATAGTTGCTTGAGCTAACTATAACTAACGGCCGCAATACACTCTTCATGACCTCCCCCTACAGTGTATTATTAATATTAAACTAGATATGTTAACTGTGAACAGCACTCCAGGTTTTTTTGATAAAGAGAGCTACCTTCAATGTTATGCAATACATTTCCATAGTTTGGTTTACATTCAATGCAGCAGGTTAATAACTAATTTGTAAAGATTTCAATAATATGTCATAATGTCTGTCTATAACTTTAGTAAACATATACCTGATATAATCAATATCTTCATACTGTACTTCTCAAGTATAATAAGTCTGTGCCAACATGATTCCTCTTTCTTCTCTTAAGAAAGCAATGCAATGGATATTGGGTTTTAACCCCTCAACCAATGATTTTTAGAGCATGGCTAATCACCTGTGAAGGTATCCAGGCGCTGAGATCCTGCTGCAGTCAGCCGAAGAGCCAGTTTTTGAGCCCCTTTCTAAATTCTGTGAGAGACTGTGAGAGAAGGTGCTGTTTGAAGGTGGAGTGGAAGGCCGTTCCAAGCCTTGGCGGTGAGGTAGGAGAAGGAGCATCCTCCACTGTAGCTTCAGTGGATGCAGAGAGTATAAGCGATGGCGAGGGTGGCAGAGCACAGGTGTATTGCAGGTTGGTGGAAGTTAAGGCGTCAGTTCATGTATGATGGACATTGTTTGTAGAGGGCTTTGTAGGTGTATGTCAGCTCTTTAATTGACCTCTTTTTAGGGTTGGAAGCCAGAGGAGGTTCCTGAGGTGGGTGTAATGTGGGTCCATTTGGGGAGCTTGTGGATCATTGAGGCAGCTGCATGCTGTATTTCCTAGAGTCTCTTCAGGAGTTGGATGGTGATTCCTGCATAGAGTGTGTTGCCGTTGTCAATTCGGCTGATGACTAGGGCTTGGATGACGGTTTTCCTGGTGGCTAGGGGGAGCCATCTGACGATCTTTTGGAGCATGCGCAGGGTGTGGAAGCAGGTGGAGGAGACTGAGTTGATCTGGCATATCATGGTGAGTTTGCAGACAAGGATGATGGCAAGGTTGCCGGCATGGTCTGTCGGTGTTTGTGTGAGTGCACGTTTGGCAGGCCACCAGGTGTTGTTCTACTGGGAGGAGGTGTTTCCAAAGATCAGCACTTCCATCCTGTCCCTGTTCCTAATCCTGCTAGAGGAATCCTGAAAACAACAATATGCAGGTCTATATCCTTTAGAAGTGTGTTGGAAGGATGTGTCTCAAATTGCAATTATGTCTCTCATGGACATCACATAATAACAGGTTAGACAGATTCTGACAGCAAGTACTGACAGCAGCAATTATGTATTTCGATTACTTAGCAAGGACACATTAGGACATGTGGAATTTATTCTCTTAGAATTTGAGATGGTTGCCATCATATGCAAATCTCATGAGAGTCCCATGGCACCATGGAACATATAGTTCTACTAGTCTATGCTGAGGTGCTCACTGTAGTGTATTTCTCTGAAACTTAAGCTTTGTCCAGATGGCACCTACTATCTCCAACTTCTTCTGCTCCTGAAGACATTTAAGTTTGAAAGCTTCAGAGTAGGAAATCGCATGAGACCAGTGCATAGAGGTGATTGTTTTCTATGCTACTTCCTGACATAATTGGTCATGATCAATTGGCTGTTTTGGAGTACATATTGTAATACTCCTTTAGTAATCTTTTACATACTCAACATTCCTTTCTGAATTTGCCCCTAAACATCTGAAATGGGAATATTCAGTGAATGTTCATAAGGAATCAGTAGAGCTATCTACCCTTTTACTAAAAGGGAGTTAGACATTTGCGGGGCTTTTTCACAAAGGCATGTAAGAGTATATAAAAGGGGTGTTTTATAGTACTATTTCCTGTGGTCATAAATGCTTTTTTGAATCTGCCCCGATGTGACTGATGAGTAACAAAGCGAAGCCCCATTCACATTGACAGAATATTGTGCACATCCTTAGTTGGATGTGAAATTTCACAAAATAGCTTCAGCTCAACAGTAAGTATATATGTAGGCAGAAATAGTTTGATAAGTGAATTACAATTTTTCTGTGTGACAGCTGTGTCTTTCAGAGTAACTTTTGACTACAATTCAGCTATCTTTTTCTTCTTCCTGGCAAGATTTATGTGGGTTAAAAAAATGAATATGTAACTATAGCACTGCCTAAATATGAATAAATGTGTACATCTGTTATTGAACGAAAGAAGTACATATCATCACGATCTTCCATGTTCCTTTCTCTAAGTGCACCTCCTCTGCCTTCTCTCTTTCGCACCCGTCTTGTTACGACTCACATGTTGAGCTCCTTTTTTTCTCATTCATAGCATCTCAATGTAAATGTAAATGTACAGGAATTCATATAGCGCAAATCACTGAGCGGTTTCTAAGCGCATGCATAGGGAACCCGTCCTGGTATTCCCCTGTGAGATAACCCCAGCAGGGTTTCCGCAAGGTGAAAGCCAGGCATCCCGCCGCGAGGGGCCATTGTGGAGATTAAGCAAGCTATTGCCCAGAGTCGCAGAGTGTGAACCCGTGAATCGAGTAGGCACTGGAGCGAGAATTGTCAAGTCCATGGACATTTTTAGGACTCATGACCCCGCCAAGCCGGGAATTGAACCCTGGTCCCGGGCTGACCTCTGCTTCCAAGTCTGCCTCCTCTAACCAGTGAGCCACACTTCTCCACTCAATCTCAAAGTTAGAACAGAGAATAGGGGGAGTTATTAGATTGAGAAAAGAGGATGTTCAAAATCTGCAATTAAATTAACTCAAATGAAGTTAATTAATATGTTCAAAACTTATATCAAACTTTGGTAAAGAGAGAAACATTAGTGAGTGGCCCTATTTTTCAGCCGCGGACAAAGCAGCTAAGAGTGGTTGGGCGCTCGGCCTGGGTGGGGGAGATTTCAACAGAAGATGATTTTCCCTCTTCATCGTCTGTGGAAATTCAGCTCCCCCCACTCGGCCCCAGCAATACCTGCACGGGCTGCTCTTTTTCTCTGCCATCCCTTTTTCCCTACCAGTCATTAGCCCCACAACGTATTTTCCCTTTTGCTTGATTCTTGAGCCAGGTATCCATGTCTCACATGAGCAAACATGTCAATATAATATAAACATGCAAAAAAACGATGGGGTGTTTATTACTGTTACAGTCACACGCCTTACACATCAATAGTGGCGTTATGGTTCCTGCACTCTAGTTTCACCAAGCCCCAGAAGCACTTTGTGCAGCCCTTCATGTGCAATCTGCTTCTATACAAAAATATTATATACAAAGCCTTGTCCTTGTGGCAGTAGATAATGTGTGCAGTCTGGGAAGACTAATTTACTACTCCAGTTTTTTCCGTAGACTATTTTGTGAAAGTGCACATTTTTTCAAAATATGTAACAGAGTTAACTTACTATTCTAACTTCACTCCTAGAAATGTTTGGGTGTGTAACATTTACCACATATTGTAAAATAGTACTCAAATGTTGTCTCATTGTAATCTGGTTATAAGTTACCCTGAAAATGGGGGTGAAGGAGAAGAAAGAACAGGACTGCTGAGTCCTTGCTATATGGACAGTGTTAAAAAAAGTGTTTGGAACTGTCTGTGACTGCTACTATAGACACCACAGTAGATCAAAAATCTTTATTCGATTCAAGGAATCATCAAAGCTTATTAAACAATTTATCATACATATTATAATTTACATTCATCTAAATATAAACATAAAAGCATATTCAATTTACAAGAGTCTAAGTAGCAAGATTATATACTGTTCAGATTTATCCTTTTGGTCTTGTCCTCTATTACGCTTAATTTGATTAAAATTCTTCTTGATACAGTACACAGATAACAACTCAATTAGCATGAGTGTACCCATTTGTGCTCTACTGCTACTAAAATTTTCAGATGATTCCGACTAAAACCTTTAAGAAATTAAATTGCATACAAAATTCTTATTTTTTTAAAAAACCTTTTAAAATTTAAGCCCATTCCTATGTCTTATATGGCTGACAGCTAGCACATATTTACTAATGCCAAATACAATATGTTGGGCATTGTCAGTTTTTTTTTAATTCTAAGGGACTCTAAGTAGCTCCTGATATTCAGACTTCTGCAAAGAGGCTTGATCCACTTTTGTCTAGGTCTAGCATATGCAACGCAAAAGAATAAAACATGCACAATATCCTCATTAGCACTTAATAGACACAATGATCATTTAGGATCACTAGCCCTCAGTTGAGCTTTTGCCCATTAAGCTGTAAAAGCATTAACTTGTAGTGTCTCATACCTAAATGTTATATAGAGGGACTTTGCCAGTTGTCAATTACTGGCCATCAGACCCTCACGAAACCCCTGATTCCCTCGCCTTTTCCGACCTTATGCTGGGTCTCAATTGTACCCAACACATACACACACCTACGCACATAAAAGGTCATATTTTGGACCAGGTATGGACTTCCTCTTTAGTTATCTCCACTCCCCTTGTCCTTCCCTGCTCCTGGTCAGATCATCTACTTATCACCTTTTCCCTTGCTAAGCCCTCCCCGGCCAATACCACCCGAGAATCCAACTTTCTGGCACGCAATTGGAATAAGGCCGACCTTAATAAATTCACCTCCCTCCTGAGCTCATCAGCCCCCTCCATCACGGGACCCATCACTTTTATTGACTCTCAGTCTGATCACCTTACCCAATGGCTTGTCTCTGCCGCTGATTCGGAGGCACCTCTAAAACCTGTTAAAACGCGGCGCAGTCACGACGCCCACAGGTGGTTCACCGAGGAACTTAAGGCACTGAAACATAGTCTCTGTCAGGCCGAAAGACGCTGGCGTCGAGGATATACCCCTGAGACAAAGGCTGTCTTCTCTTCTCAGCTGAGGGAATACAAATCTGCTATAGCCCGGGCTAAATCTAGCTATTTCTCCAACAAGATTCTGAACTCCACCAATAAGTCCAAGGACATTTTCTCAATTGTTGAGGAACTGTCCAATCCGGCCAGAGTTACTATCACCCCGCTCCCCTCCCAGCCTCTGTGTGATTCTTTGAATCAGTTCTTTGTGGACAAAATTGTTAAAATTAAAACCAGCATCTCCGCTCATGTCTCACCTGTCTCTCCCCCCGCCAGCACCTCCTCTCACCACATCACCCACACCCTCTCCCAGTTTCCCCTCATCTCAATAGAGATTTTTCTCCCCCTCCTGTTCAAAGTTTCTTCTGGCTCCCCTAGCGATTGTTGCCCCCCCTCTGCCCTGCGAGAAGCTTTCACTTCCTGTCCGGACCCCCCTTTGGCCCTTTTAATCAACTCTTTAACCTTGGGGGTGGTTCCGGCCTCCTTCAAAAGGGCAGAGGTGGTCGCCATCTTGAAAAAACCCACGGCTGATCCGTCCACCATGAGCAACTACTGCCCTATTTCCCTCCTCCCCTTCCTCAGCAAAGTCCTGGAGTCCCACGTCACTCAAACCCTTACTTCTTTTATGGAGGACTCTTGTGTTTTGGACCCCCAGCAGGCTGGGTTCAGACCTGCGCATTCCACAGAAGCAGTCATCCTCTCTGTGATGGACGAACTACGCAGGGGCGCCGACTCCAACACCTGTCAGGCCCTGGTTCTTCTGGATTTGTCGGCCGAATTTGACACGGTCAACCATGATATTTTGGTCGACCGTGTCAGAGAGGCTGGCATCCAGGGCACAGCCCTGGACTGGGTGCGTTCTTTCCTGACCCATCGCCATCAAGCTGTCAGGCTGTCCCAGTTTTCCGCCTCTCAAGTCGAACTGACCTGTGGTGTCCCGCAAGGTTCCTCCTTATCCCCTCTCCTTTTTAATTTATACCTGGCCCCGTTAATCCGTTCCCTCCGTCGATTCAATGTCTCCGCGTTCAACTACGCGGACGACATCCAACTGGTTTTCACCATCGACTCCAGTGACCAATCTATCTCCACTTTTCAAAACACCCTCTGCTTCATCAGTGATTGGATGGGCACAAACCATCTGAAACTCAACCCCGACAAGACTGAGCTGGTCCTTGTCGGGGGGCCCTCCAATCCCTGGCACTCTTCCTTTTGGCCTGCCAGTCTTGGCAACCCCCCTTGTCCCGTCAACTCAGCAAAAAGTCTGGGAGTTGTCATAAGCAACGACCTATCTATGACACCCCAGATCAGCGCTGTAGTTTCCTCCAGCCACTTCCAGCTCAGGAAAATACGCAAAATCTCCCGCCTACTTACCACCGATTCCCTTACCTTGGCTCTGCTTGCGTTAGTCATGTCTAGGCTTGACTACGCAAATGCACTATACGTAGGCATTCCTGTATACCAGCTCAGGAGACTCCAGCTGATCCAAAATCAAGCTGCTCGCTTGATTTACCATCAACCCAGAGATCAGCACATTCAACCTCTCCTAAAAAGTCTCCACTGGCTTCCGGTCTCTGCCCGCTGTAAATTTAAGCTTGGCTGCATCATTTTCAAATCCCTCACTGGTCATGGTCCCTCCTTCATTTCTTCCTTGCTCCATCCTTATGTCCCTTCTCGCACCCTTCGGTCATCCCAATTGGCTTTACTCTCTGTCCCCAGATTCAAGCGGAAGAAACACGGTGGCCTTAGGTTTTCTTTCTAAGCTCCGTCTTTTTGGAACTCCCTACCTCTCTCTCTTAGGTTGTCTTCCCCCTACTTCATGTTCAGATCTTCTCTCAAAACGCACCTGTTTACTGTAGCCTACCATTAGTTGTCATCCTCAGTTAGGTTATTTTCTGTCTCTCCTCCCTGCTCCCTCTGTATAGCGCCAAGAAACCTAATGGTGTTAGCGCGCTCAATAAATTAATTTAACATAACAACATAACATAACGTAGTTCAATCTCATCTAGAAAAGGCTCAAAGCTCAGAGTCAGTTTAAGAGACAAAAATTGAGTGGTTAGTCTCCCCAACTGAGGATTTAAAGTGATTTTGTGCGTTATGAATTCCCAATATATAGATTTGATTTTTCTCTTTGAATCAGGGGTTAACAATCTCGGGGTTGCCCAGTATCAGCTCAGACCTAAATCGGAGAGCCATTTGAGGATGTGGGCAAACCAAGGAAGAGTGACAAATGTATCCAAATGCAGTGGCACCCTCAACGTCTGCCTGTAAGTCTCTAATTCCTCCGTTGTCCAAATTCTAATCCAATAGGCCAATAGCCTCCAAACAGCAATAGATCCTTTTTATCCCAATATCATATGTAAGAGGGATCATCAGGGTAGTTTTGGGCATACGTGTAAGCATTCTCATGATTTTGTTCTCCCCAGTGACGAGCGGCTGAACATTTTCTCCCCCCCCCAAAGCTCAGATCCATGGAGTAAAGCTGATTGAGCTCTGGGTTTGTATACTTCTAATGCGGGAGTCATTGCCTTTTCTGCAATCACTGTATTGTTTCTAATCTGCATTAGTATTGTGTTTGACATATTTATTTGGGACTTCCATGTAAGTTTCGAATCTAATGTAACACCTAGGTATACAAAGTTTGGAACACATTCCAAAAGCTCCCCCTTCAATGTTATTTTTTTCTGAAAGTTTTTTATGTGGGTTGATAGCCATGTATTTTGTTTTATTGGCATTTATCTCAAGTCCTTTTGTCTTACAATAAATATCAAGGCTATCAAGTGCGTTTTGGAGACCCCTAGGTGTTTGTGAGAACTGTATTGTGTCATCTGCAAAGGTAAGGGCACAAATATGAGTGCCTCCAAACTTGGGGCAGTCGTGTAAAGCTGAGTGTAGATGTTCTACCATATCGTTTACATATAATAGGAACAGGGTTGGCGCCAGGACACAGCCCTGGTGCAACCCTCTCCTAATCAGGGTTTCTTCTGACAGCTCAACTCTGGGACTCCAGCTCACCATAGCAAAATTCCCATTGTGATGTCTTATGATCTGGTCTAATATTTTTTCTGGGACTCCCTGACTCCGTAATGATTTTCATAAAAGATCTCAGGGAATAGAATCAAAATCTGCCTTCAAATCTATGAAGGCAACATATAGGTGACCATGTTTTATCGTTGTGTACTTCCAAGCTATGCTGAAGACTCTAAATACTTGGTCTATTGTGCTTATTTGCTGTCTTAAGCCAGCCTGACAGGGTGAGAGGATGTCTTTCTCTTCCATCCAAGCAGTTAGCTTGGCCAGAATTTGTTTGGCGTACACCTTTTAGGTAATATCAATCAGGCTAATAGGCCAGTAATTCACTGGATTTTCCCTACTACCCTTTTTGTGGATAAGGACGATCTCAGCCCCCTTCCATGTGTCTGGGATGGGCTCCCTCCAGGCTATTGTATTGCACAATTGATTCACGTAAGGAGCCCAAACTTCTAGGGCGTGTTTCAGGAGGTACCCGGGTATTGTATCTGAACCAGGTGCCTTTGCTGACTTCATGCTATCTATCGCTAGCACAGTGTCCTCTAGACTAAACTGAAGATGTGTAATATGTGCTTCAGGCAAGGATACCTCAGTAAGTGTACATGGATCTGAGGCAAGTACATCTGGTGCAGCATAAAGCATGGATAAGTGTTTGCACCATGTGCCCGGGTCCAAAAAGTGGTCAATAGTCACCTTGCTCACTCTGTTCCCCTTGCTAATAATTTCCAAAATTTGGATTGATCTTTGGTTTTTGCAGCTACAATGAGGTCTCTCCAGCTAGCGTCCTCCCAATCCCTCAGGGCAATCATACGTATCTTTTTTTACAATTTGATCTTTCAATTTTTATCTGTTTTACATCTTTAAATTTTAGAGCTTCCAAGAGTCTGCGTTTAGCCTTGGAGCATTCCTTATTATACCATGGGTTTGAGAATTCTGGGCGCGATCTTGGTTTATTGGTATTCCTCTGGATTTTACTTAGCTGTATTTTCATGATCTCAGACATTTTTTGGTGGATCTGGGTGAACAATATAGTCCCCGGACATGACTCTATATAACCTGTTAGTAGTTCGCAAAAATTGTTATACATGTTAGTAAGGGGCTCTAACTGATCTAATATTGATGGCCATTTGACAGCTCTCAAATTGTTATTGACTTATGGGAGCCAAGCCTCTTCTCTTAGGTTTATTGGATTCGATGGATGTTTAGCAAACAAACTCACTGGCACGAAAAGTTACTTTTATGTCACCTAAGTTCTTCGTTTCTTGCCGGATGCGTTCTGCTTTTAGGATGTCAGATCTTATTATAGAAAGACATTGGCGTTTATTTTGAATCCAATCTATAACTTTGTTTATTAGGGACCCTTCATCCTCTCTTTTTTTACTGTTTAAACTTGGGACACCACACTAAAACTATTGACCCAGCACCACAGGAGTGATTTCATGTTTGGCGGAAATGCGACGGAATAGCCTTTCTGACTACCTGAGGAATGCATGCATACATAGGGTCAATAGGACCATCACCTTTCTGTTGATGATGCTAACATTGGCTCTGTCGACCGAAAGCTTCCTCAATTAGCCCCATGGAGTAGGGCCTATCAGGGGAAGGACAATATAACGCCCTCCTTATTTAGGGTGGGCAACGGGATGCCCTTTGTTTCTGGTTGATGATCGCTAGGTAAAGGTGGCGAGGGACCGAAAAAAACAGTGAACCTCACACCTAGGGAAAAAATATTTGGATTAGGGTCATTAGCTTTGTTTGTCTATTTTTGAAGAATAAAAATGTGTAAAAGTGGCCAACAAACCTTTTTGTACCTTGGAAGAAATCACTGTGATGGCAGTTCCTGTCAAGGTTCCGATATCAGAGTTGGGACTGAAGTGAACTCTAAATTTGGCAGGCGGTAGCCAATCAAGGTGAAGGCTAAATGTTCTCTGCTACCCTGAAAAATGGGGTCCATCTACAAAATTCAAGAAATGGAACTAAGTGGGGCCAAGTCCCATCTCTCTTGAACTCCACCAATCTGAGAAAGATATGTGCCTGATCAGTCCCTGTTTCTTCATATGTCCAAATGCTTACTGACTATGTCTGAAAATTAATATTAGTTCAGAGTCACCATGTAGATGGTTACTAGTACCCTGTTGGTTACTGAGAGACATTAACATGAGACTTAACCAGTTCTTACTCATTTTACCAGTCAGGAGAGATAGAAACCAGTTGCTAGGTCTTGTGTAGTCTGTGGATAAAGGAAGCAGACTCATTCCATGGCCAAAACCTTTTTTTTAACAATACATACTGCTGAAATCATTGATAAAATGTCTTTAAAAATGCCTGAACTTGCCCCTCTGTACATGTGATGAATATTATAAGCTTGTGCCCAGACCTCCCCCTTCTGTGGAGGAAACCTGGTGCTTTTAGTTCCCCCATTTCTTTGCTGTTACCCTTCCATACAAGACTGTACCCCAAATCACACAGGAGTTGAAACAAGATATCAACAGTCACATGGTTCAGTGGCCAGCTTTGGGTGTGGTCTAATTAAATCACACCCAAAGTAAATGTCTTTGCTTGGCATCATTTCCAGGGCGAAAGGCACAAGAATGTAAGATGTTGGTCACACCCAGGAAGGAGAAACTTTCCTGAGCGCTTCTTTGATCAATCCTCACCCCCCATGTGTGGGACAAGCACTGAGTCAGCAGTCCAGAAGCCTGCATGCAATGGAAGATAAGAACCAGATATAAACTAAACACCTTGCAAAGAAACTGCATCTTTTTTAAATATAAACTGCTAGGATGTTTTGGCATTCAAAAGTATTATGCCATCATAGGACGTACATCCTAAGAGAATTGCTTTCTGAGAAACCTTATATACCGATTGTCAAACAAAGCTAAAGTCTGTTGCCTCCATATTACTTTGTTCATCTTCAATTTGAGAAAGAAAGAAGGTTGGTCACAAAAAACTAAAAGCAAAAAGACCTGAAAAACTCAAGAAGATCAAGAAAGTTAATGAAACAAAAGTGGATACTTCAACATTCTGAGAATTTTGAAGTGTTGAACTTTAAGTTGTTTGAAGTTATGTATAAGGAAAGTGAAGACGTATTAGACTTGGCTTTCTCAGCAAGTTTACTCCCAGACTTTTTTGCTTTTTGGCCTCCGGTTTTTGACCCTGTTTCTGTTGGTTTTAGGACTCCGGGCACTTTATATTCGGTGGTAATTATGGATTGTTTTTTCCATGTTTGGCATATTTTATATACTGGTAAGTCCCTAGTAAGGTGCACTGTGTGTGCCCAAGGGCTGTAAATCAAATGCTGCTAGTGGGCCTGCAGCACTGATTTGCCACCCACGCAAGCTGCCTTTCAAAAGGTTCTCAGACCTGCCACTGCAGCGTTTGCGCATAGTTGTGACTGACATGTCGACTTGGCAAATGCACTAACTTGCCAGGCCATAACCTTCCCTTTTCCTAAATGTAAGACACCCCTACGGTAGTCCCATGGTACCGCTGTGGGCAGGGTGCAGTGTATGTGAAAGGTAAGACTTGTACAGGCGTGTGCGACATTTCCTGATAGTGAAATACAGTGTATTTCATTTTTCAGTATGGGAAGGCTATCCGTCCCATAGGATATATTGGGAAGTCCTCCTTTGTCTGTGTCCTTGTTTACAGGCCCCCCGACTACATGCCCCTCTTCTCTCAACTCTTCGGCGAATCCATCTCCCAACTTACGATCAATCATGCCAACATCATGATCATTGGTGATTTCAACTACTGGCCATCCGACGCCCGCGAAAGCCATCTCTCTGCGGAGTTCACTGACCTTTTAGCAGGCATGAATTTTCACCAGCACATCAATACCCCAACTCATCGTAAGGGTCACATCCTAGACCAAGTCTGGACGTCCAATCTTGATATCTCCCCTCCCTCCGTACTTCCCTGTTCTTGGTCTGACCATTGCTTTATATCTTTCTCTCTTTATCTTTATATACCCCGCCCCCCTCCTCCTATCAATAACCTATCTGCTTGTAATTGGAAGAAAGCTAATATGACCGATTTTCATGCCTTATTAGCTTCCACCGTTCCCTCACCTTCGATCTCGGTGGCTGACCAGGCTGTCCATCTCGAAGAATGGCTGCTATTTGCCTGTGACAAAGTTGCCCCTTACAAAACCATTAAAGCCAAGCGTCCTCATGACGCTCAGCGGTGGTTTTCCGACCAGCTTAAGGCAGATAAACTAGCTCTCCGGCAGGTAGAGCGCCGTTGGAGGCGCAACTATGATCCCCAGCTTAAACTTGTCTATGTAGATTCTTTGAACACCTACAAAAAATCCATCCTATCAGCTAAAACAGCCTACTTCTCCCAAAAAATACTGGATTCCAACACCAAAGCAAAAGATATTTTCTCCATCATCAACGAGCTTTCCCTGCCTGACAGGGTCACACCCCAACCCCAACCAACCCAAACCTTGTGCGATTCCCTGAATTCCTACTTTACAGACAAAATCACTACCATCAAAAACAACATCCCTTCCCCCTCATCCCCTCTTCCTCCACCTCTTCCTTCCATGAACCCTAGTCGTCTGACAGAGTTCCCGCCAATCTCTCCAAAAGAATTCTCTTCGCTACTTCTTAAGGTTAGATCAGGTTCCCCTAACGACTGCTGCCCACCTCAGATTCTTAGGGAGGCCTTTCTGGCATGCCCTGGCCCCCCATTAGCCCTGCTCAACAACTCTCTAGCTACTGGGGAGGTCCCCTGCTCCTTCAAACAGGCAGCTGTCAAACCTATCCTAAAAAAAAACTAATGCTGATCCCACCACCTTAAGTAATTACCGACCCATCTCCCTCCTCCCCTATCTGGGCAAAATTTTGGAGACATATGTTCCCCGCTGTCTGAGCACCTTTATCGAGAACTCCTCCTTCCTGGATGCCCAACAAGCGGGCTTCAGACCCCTCCACTCCACCGAGGCGGTCATAGTGGCCGTCATGGATGCCCTTAGGAAAGGTGCCGATAAAAACATCTCACAGGCCCTTGTCCTTCTGGACCTGTCGGCAGCCTTTGACACGGTCGATCACACTATCTTGATCGACCGTGTCAACAATGCCGGCATCCAGGGGGTGGCCCTCGATTGGCTCAGATCCTTCCTGGACCACCGGACTCAGGCAGCCCATTTGTCTACTTTCTCTGCGCCCTATTCGCCTCTAACCTGCGGGGTCCCTCAGGGCTCTGCGCTTTCCCCCTTACTGTTTAATTTGCATTTACAGCCCCTTTTAGCTTCCCTCCGCAATACCCCGGTCACTATGCGGACGATCTTCAGTTAATCTTTCCCATTGATTCCCTTCCCTCCTCCCGTTCTAACTTTCAGTCTACCATGCTTGACATTGCAGAGTGGATTTTTCACAGCCAATTGAAATTGAACCCCACAAAAACAGAGCTGGTACTGGTGGGGGGTCCCACTAATCCGTGGAATTCCACTTTTTGGCCTTCTTCCCTGGGGGCGCCACCTAGTCCTGTTAGCACTGTGAAGAGTCTGGGGGTAGTCATCTCTGAGGACCTCTCTATGAGGCCACAAATCAACGCAGTCACCTCATCCTGTTTTTTCCATCTAAGGCGGATCCGCAAAATCAGCAGGTTCCTCACCAGAGATGCCCTGACTCTAGTAATCCTAGCTCTTATTACCTCCAGACTCGACTATGCTAACACTCTGTATGCCGGGATTCCAGCAATCTATCTCCACCGGCTGCAACTGGTGCAGAACCAGGCAGCCCGCCTGATCTTTCACCAGCCAAAACATCAGCACGTCACCCCCCTTCTGCGTAGCCTCCATTGGCTCCCTATCATCAAACGCTGCACCTTCAAACTTGGATGTACCACCTTCAAAGCCTTATCAGATCTGGCCCCTGCATTTATCTCTTCTTGCCTGACACGGTATGTCCCCCACAGAGATCTCCGTTCAGCATCTCTTAATCTTCTTGTTGTTCCCAAAACCAGACGGAAAAAGCATGGAGGTCTGAGTTTCTCTGTCATGGCCCCCACCACTTGGAACTCCCTCCCAACACCACTCCGCCTCTGCCCCAGCTATGATTGCTTTCGCAGACTGTTAAAAACCCTTCTGTTTCAGTCAGCATTTGAGTAATTCATCCGCCCTAGTTACCGTTATGTCAAGAGCGCCATGAAACCGTTGGTGAACGTGCGCGGTATAAATGTTTTTTAACGTAACGTAACGTAACGTAACGAGGTACTTTGTAACATCTTACAAGTATAACTTCCCATTGGGACAAGATAGAGAATCGAGTTTAGTATGCCTGAGCTCAGGATGTTAAAAATGCATCTTTTAGTAAAGATGATTTTTATGTTCTGTGTTTGAAAATACCACTTTTAGAAAGTGGATATTTTCTTGCTGAGCCATCCTGTGTGCCTCAGCTGGGTTGTGGATTGACTGTCTGGCTTTGCAGTGACAGGGGCTGGGAATGTACATTCACCGTGGACAGCCACTGGGGGGTCACAGTGTGTCGTGCCTTTCCTGAATGAGTCAAGGCTGGGCTGAATAGACCTGGTCTGCATTTAGAGTGGTGGTAGGAGATTTCCTTTGCATGTGAATGGGCCTGTCGGCCTTCGGCAATGCTGTCTCCACCTCCTGCTGGGAATCTGAATCAGAGAGGACAAAACTAGTTTGGGCTGAATACAGACACTTTCTGCCCAAAATAACATAGAGAAAATATTGGGGCCCAGACTCCAGAACTTCAGATTACTGCTGAACTAAGGAACCAGCCAGGAAGAAAAGCTGGAAAAGCTGTCAGGGGGAACTGCCACTTTACTGCATGCTCTGCTGTGCTGGCCTGCTGCTGACTGCTTCGTCCCTGGTGCAGGGAAAGGACTGGATTGTTCTTTCATCATCCTGCTATTAAAGTTTTCTCCAAGGGCTTGAAGTAGAGATTATCTCCTGTTGGAAGTCTCAGGGAAATAACAGACTTTTGAGAACTCACTAGAATCAAGGAACCTGCCAAGAAGAAGAGTTGGAAGAACTGCTAGGAAAAGTACTGCCATGTTGCTGTGTTGTTGCTTTGTTGGGTTGGCCTACAGTTTATGCTTCTGCCTTGGGCAGTGAAAGGACTGGGCTGAACTTTCTTTTACTTGTTGCTGAGTATTTCTAAGTGCTTGCATTAGAGCTTGCCTCCTGTTCACGAAGTCTCAGGGAAAACAAAATCTTAACCTACCTCTGGGTACCACCTCTGGAACTGCGATCCCAGTTGCAACTGAAGGGGAAAGCAGCTGACACCATCACCGACACCACTGCGGACTCCATGTCCTGAAGACACCGGAAAGAGCACTGCTGCACTTCGCACCACAACTCTGGTCTCACTGATGACAACCACTGCCACCGAGCTGCTGCTTGCGCCATGACCTGTGGACACCCCACTCCGCACCGTCTCGATTCACTCTGCCTCCATTGTCTCACTGATGACGTCGCTGCCCGCTGACAGTGACACCCATGACCGCATTGTGGCTTGGAGGCCCGCTCGTAAGTTGCATGATGCAGCGCCCGTCCCAGAGTGCAGTATGGGCCGACTGACACTAGCTGCCATCAACTGGCACTGTTGCTTGCACTGTGACCTGTCAGCACTGCAAAGAGCACCACCTCACTCCACACCACAGCCCTGGTCTCACCGACCCCACTGGACGACCGACATGAGCCGCTGCCGCACCGCTATGCTTCATATTCCAACTGCAACGGTTTACCATGATTGGGCCGCACCAACGTGATTGGCCGCAACGAAAATGTACTATTTATGAGTCTGCCAACACCAGGACCAACACAGTCAGAAAGAATGGTTGGATTCTGTTGTTCTCAGCACCGCGGTAGCACCAGACAGAGCTACCAGCTTCAAGGAAGTGCATTTTGAAGGTTATTTTTGACAAGTACATATTTCCAAGTACTGTATGTTGGATTTTTATCATTTTGGACTTGTTTTGAATATAAAAGCATTGGATATTTTTCTAAACTGGTGTGGTGTCCTTTTGTAGTGTTTTCACTGTGTTACTGTTGGTTATGTGCAAGTGCTTTACACACTGCCTCTTAGATAAGCCTGACTGCACGTGCTGAGCTACCAAGGGGGTGAGCAGGGGTTATTTCAGCAGTGTATCCCCCTTATCCTGAGTAGAAGGAAGGGCTCCTTTTTGGGACAAACCATTGCCAATGAAAGACCCCCATTTCTAACAAGACGTTATTTAGTACTCTAAAGATATTACGTCGGAGTAGCCTTTTACCGCTCAATAGACAATGTTTTGGGTAAGAGCCTCATATGAAAATGTGTAAAAATTAATTCTGAATTGATGTATGAATAAGTAGAAAGTTAATCAATCAATCAATATATCAAATGGTCTTAATTTCACAATGTTTGCAGAGCATATAAAGTACATACATATAATAATACATATATAATAAAATGCCCCATGTGGCCACATTAAAAAATAGTTCCTAAAATCCAAAGATAAAAAGCCAAGCAATCACCACAAGAGTATAAAGTGCATTGTACCTTCGCTCATGGTCACCCCGTGGAATATAAGGAACATTGGGGCATATTACCAATCAATAGCGATAATTATCGCTATTGCTTGGTAAGAGATAAAAACTTATCGCCGAGCTGCGGCGATTTTTATCGCAGATAAACCTTGGTATTACCAAGGTTTATCGGCAATAATGCATGAATATTGCTGAAAAGTCAATGATATTCATGCATTACCGAGCTAATGCTCTTAGCCATGTTATCCACCTACCATTGGATAACATGGCTAAGAACTGCTCAGGGACAGGTGTTAGCTTTTGGTAATAGGTAATAGTTGGTAATAGGAGATAGCGATGTTAGCGACTGTTTCCAGTCGCTGACATCTTGGCACGCCCACTTTGCATGTTATTAGTAATAAATATCACTGACATGCAAAGCGGGCCCAAGATGGTCGCTATCTCCTACTAGCTGTCGCTAACTGGTGTTAGCGACAGCTAGGTAATAGGGAGATTGTTTTATCTCCGCTTTCTTGCCTTTTAAAGCCAAAAAAGCGGAGATAAACCCCCTTGATAATATGCCCCATTGTGCCTTTGGTCTTTAGTCGTCACAATAATATAAAGTCCACTCTATCCTCAATCTTGGTAGTGATCATCCCAAGTGTGCTTCTACTAGTCCAGTCTGTCAAGTCCATCTTGTAATCAACTAGTAAAAAGGAAATAGATATACATATCATGTAACCAGCCTCATAAAATATGAAGAGAAATTGCACATAACAAAATCAAAGCAAAGACAAAGGATAAAAAGCGGCCTCACAAAACATACAGATCAATATGCCCTCGGACTTAAAGGCCGTCATCTCCCTTTTAACCTTCCCTGTCCAATTCTGTCAAAGTTCTACTAGAACAGGAAGACCATAAGAACGATGCCTTGCTGTAGCAGATAAAAGGAGTAGATCATTGTTTTATGAAATAAAGCGCAGGATGGCATTGTTTAAAATTAAGTTTTCGCAGAAGGGGGAATGATGAACATTTTCCTGCGTGAAATATAAAACCCACAAAAGAATGATATATGGAGATCAGAGGGAGCAGATCTTTTATAGCAGGGACATACTAGGA
>NW_028244221.1:0-56514 GCF_964263255.1 Lissotriton vulgaris | reverse complement strand
GCCGATCTGCATGTCCCTATCCATCCTGCGGATCATCGATTTCTCTGTTTTTCTGTCAAATTCTGGCACTTTCAGTTCCGGGTGATTCCTTTCGGCCTTTCATCGGTGCCAAGGGTTTTCACAAAGCTCTTGGCCCCTCTGGTGGGTATTCTCTAAGGGTGGGCGTAAAATCCGTTTCGCGGGCGAATTTGCGGATTTTCCGCGATTTCGCGATCCGCGAATCTCGCGAAATCGCGGTAAAATCTGCGAATCAGCGGGGACGAATTTTAAGCCAAGCAAGGGTTACAGCAGCAGGTGCAAAAGTTGAACCTAATTTCTTTGTAACCTTTTACAAAAGGGTTACAAACAAATTAACTTCAACTTGGACACCTGCTGCTAATTGCTTCCTGGCGCCTCGTTGCCTACTTGTAACTATTCTCTGACCCTGCTCTGACCTTTGAAGCAGGGTCAGAGAATAGTTACAAGTAGGCAACGAGGCACCTGTCCAAGGAATTAAACCTCATCAGGAAGCACTTACACATATAAAAAACAGGAAGAAGGGAGAGGATGGCAAATACACCCATTTTGAGTTGTCAGGAGGGGTTAAACTAAAAGAGACCTTTACAGCACAATTTTCATATGCATTTTGCTAAAAATAAAAAGCTGTATGTTCTGTAGGGGCAACTCAGGAATCTGGCCCTTCAGAGATCCGGCCTCTCTTTCTTTCTCTCGTTCTCTCTCTCCCTCTCTCTTTCCCTCTCTTTCTCTCTATTTCTATCTATCTATCTATCTATCTATCTATCTATCTATCTATCTATCTATCTATCTATCTATCTCTCTCTCCCTCTCCCATAAACGACTGCATGGGTAACTTCGCTATGCAAGCGGCACGCGAAGATGCAAAAAGCCCAGTGAACACGCAAAAAACCCCGCGAACACACAAAAAACAAAAATCCGCAAATTCGCACAAATTCGCAAATTTTGCGGATCGCAAATTCGCAAATATGCAAATTCGCGGATCGCGAATTCGCAAAATTCGCCCATGCTTAGTATTCTCTATTCCAGGGGTCTTAAGGTTTTCTCCTACCTTGATGAATGGTTGATTGTTTTGCCTTCTTTCTCTCTGGCTTTGATGGATGTGGGCCAGGTCTTTTGTCTTCTGGAGTCATATTTGTTCCTCATTAACCACCGGAAGTCCTCCCTGCTGCCCTCCCAGACTCTGAAATTCCTGGGGGCTCTCTTCCTGTATATATCTGGGGATGGTGTTCCTCTACTAGAAGAGACAGTTGACTTTGTTCCGACACCTTTTGTGGGTTCTGTCCCAGTCCCACATGTCTGCCAGGCTCTGGTTGCGGAGTCAAGGGGAGATGGCTTCCACTCTGCATCTCCTCCCTTGGGCCCGTCTGCATTTGTATCCCCTCCTGCATCACGTTCTGGCCCACTGGGATCCTGCCTCTCAGGACTATGATGCTCTTATTCCTGTCACACCAGGGATTCAGGCGGCTCTCCAATGGTGGTTGTTCCCTCAGTATCTTTCCCAGGGCTTCAACCTTCTTCCTCCTCCGGGTGTGGTGTTGTTGTCAACTGATGCCAGTGCCATGGGTTGGGGTGCGGTCCTGTGTGCTTCGAAGGCTCCGGGTCGGTGTTCCCGGTTCGAGTCTCTCCAGTCCTCAAACTGGAAGGAGTTGCGTGCGGTTTGGTTTGCTCTACTGTGGTTTGCTCCTCTCCTTCTGGGCAGTGCTGTCTCTGTTCAGATTGACAACCAGGTTGTTTAGGGTTATGTGAATCATCAGGTCAATGTTTCTGATTTCCAGGAGGATCGGTCTTTAGGTCGAGTGGAATCTCTTGTCTCTGACAGCTGTCTATCTCTGGGGAAGGGGAATGGGTCTGTGGACTCTCTGAGCAGGGCGTTCCCTTCGTCAGTGACCACGTGTCTGTCCCCTATTCTGTTCAATCAGATCGTCCTCCGGTTCAGCCTTTCCTGGCTGGATCTGTTTGCCTTGGAGGATTCGACCCTTCTTCCTCCTTTTGCAGCCCTGCTCCTTCTCGGCTTGCCAGGGCAATCAATACTTTCTCCGATCCATGGTCGCTGGGTCTCCTCTTTGCCTTCCCACCCTTTACCTTGATCTCATGGGTCCTCTGGAAGATTCGGTTAAATCGGGCAGAGATTCTTCTGGTGGTGTCAGAGTGGTCCCATCTGCCTTGGTTTCCCCTTCTTACACCCTCATTGGCGGTTTCCCCTGTGTCCCTCCCCTCTGCAGGCTCCTCTTCTCCGCGTGTCCTCGGTGCGCCGCCTCCGGCTGGGGGTTTGGCACTTGAAAGGTTGAGTTTGTTGGACCAGAATTGTTCTATCAAGGTTGCCTGGAGCATCCATTTGTCTAGGTGCCCCTCCACCTTGAAATCTTATGACAGATATAGGAAGAGCTTCTCCTCCTGGTGCCTTGGGAAGGGTCTGTCTTCCTCCTCCTGTGCGGCTGTATGGGCACTGGGCTTCTTGCGCAAGGGGTTTGTCCTGGGGCTCACTGTCTCCACTCTTCGCATTGACTGCCATTCTTGCTTTTAGGGGTTGTTCTGTGTCTGCTGTCGCCCGTTTGGTGGCTCGCATTTTGCAGTCACTCTCCTGTCCTGGCCTGGGATCTTTCCCTGGTGCTGTAGGCCTTGTCTGGGCTCCCTTTTGAGCCTTTGCTCTCTGTGGACCTTAAGTTCCTTATGGCTAAGGTTCTTTTTTTGGTGGCCATTTCTTCTGGGCAAAAAACACAGTTGATGGACAGAATGTAGAACAATGTCATACATTCACCCCAGTACAAGGATCTGGGCCTAAATCCATTGTTTGTTTGCACTCCACACCACCCTGGGTTAGACACTGGCTATATGCATATCAGCTCTGACCCTGTGCCTCATGGGAACAGTCCAGTCCGAACTACTAAGCCATGTCTTTCCCAGACCGGAATCAAGCATCCAAGGACCGGTTTATGGCTATCAGCCTTCATTCAGCCTGGATAGCTTGACTCCAGTGGTGTGGAGAGCCTGGGACTTACGTCTGAGTATACCCAGCCCACTCGGGGTGAAATTTGCAAAAAACCCAGATGATGGACAGAATGTAGAACAATGTCATACATTCACCCCAGTACAAGGATCTGGGCCTAAATCCATCGTTTTTTTGCACTCCACACCACCCTGGGTTAGACACTGGCTATATGCAAATCAGCTCTGACCCTGTGCCACATGGGAACAGTCCAGTCCGAACTACCAAGCCATGTCTTTCCCAGACCGGAATCAAGCATCCAAGGACCGGTTTCTGGCTATCAGCCTTCATTCAGCCTGGATAGCTTGACTCCAGTGGTGTGGAGAGCCTGGGACTCACGTCTAAGTATACCCAGCCCACTCGGGGTGAAATTTGCAAAAAACACAGTTGATGGACAGAATGTAGAACAATGTCATACCTTCACCCCAGTACAAGGATCTGGGCCTAAATCCATCGTTTTTTTGCACTCCACACCACGCTGGGTTAGACACTGGCTATATGCAAATCAGCTCTGACCCTGTGCCACATGGGAACAGTCCAGTCCGAACTACCAAGCCATGTCTTTCCCAGACCGGAATCAAGCATCCAAGGACCGGTTTCTGGCTATCAGCCTTCATTCAGCCTGGATAGCTTGACTCCAGTGGTGTGGAGAGCCTGGGACTCACGTCTAAGTATACCCAGCCCACTCGGGGTGAAATTTGCAAAAAACCCAGTTGATGGACAGAATGTAGAACAATGTCATACATTCACCCCAGTACAAGGATCTGGGCCTAAATCCATCGTTTTTTTGCACTCCACACCACCCTGGGTTAGACACTGGCTATATGCAAATCAGCTCTGACCCTGTGCCTCATGGGAACAGTCCAGTCAGAACTACCAAGCCATGTCTTTCCCAGACCGGAATCAAGCATCCAAGGACCGGTTTCTGGCTATCAGCCTTCATTCAGCCTGGATAGCTTGACTCCAGTGGTGTGGAGCGCCTGGGACTCACGTCTGAGTATACCCAGCCCACTCGGGGTGAAATTTGCATAAAACACAGTTGATGGACAGAATGTAGAACAATGTCATACCTTCACCCCAGTACAAGGATCTGGGCCTAAATCCATCGTTTTTTTGCACTCCACACCACGCTGGGTTAGACACTGGCTATATGCAAATCAGCTTTGACCCTGTGCCTCATGGGAACAGTCCAGTGCGAACTACCAAGCCATGTCTTTCCCAGACCGGAATCAAGCATCCAAGGACCGTTTTCTGGCTATCAGCCTTCATTCAGCCTGGATAGCTTGACTCCAGTGGTGTGGAGTGCCTGGGACTCACGTCTGAGTATACCCAGCCCACTCGGGGTGAAATTTGCAAAAAACACAGTTGATGGACAGAATGTAGAACAATGTCATACATTCACCCCAGTACAAGGATCTGGCCCTAAATCCATCGTATTTTTGCACTCCACACCACCCTGGGTTAGACACTGGCTATATGCAAATCAGCTCTGACCCTGTGCCTCCTGGGAACAGTAAAAGTCCGAACTACCAAGCCATGGCTTTCCCAGACCGGAATCAAGCATCCAAGGACCGGTTTCTGGCTATCAGCCTTCATTCAGCCTGGATAGCTTGACTCCAGTGGTGTGGAGAGCCTGGGACTCACGTCTGAGTATGCCCAGCCCACTCAGGGTGAAATTTGCAAAAAACACAGTTGATGGACAGAATGTAGAACAATGTCATACATTCACCCCAGTACAAGGATCTGGGCCTAAATCCATCGTTTTTTTGCACTCCACACCACCCTGGCTTAGACACTGGCTATATGCAAATCAGCTCTGACCCTGTGACTCATGGGAAGAGTCCAGTCCGAACTACCAAGCCATGTCTTTCCCAGACCGGAATCAAGCATCCAAGGACCGGTTTCTGGCTATCAGCCTTCATTCAGCCTGGATAGCTTGACTCCAGTGGTGTGGAGAGCCTGGGACTCACGTCTGAGTATACCCAGCCCACTCGGGGTGACATTTGCAAAAAACACAGTTGATGGACAGAATGTAGAACAATGTCATACATTCACCCCAGTACAAGGATCTGGGCCTAAATCCATCGTTTTTTTGCACTCCACACCACCCTGGGTTAGACACTGGCTATATGCAAATCAGCTCTGACGCTGTGCCTCATGGGAACAGTCCAGTCCGAACTACCGAGCCATGACTTTCCCAGACCGGAATCAAGCATCCAAGGACTGGTTTCTGGCTATCAGCCTTCATTCAGCCTGGATAGCTTGACTCCAGTGGTGTGGAGAGCCTGGGACTCACGTCTGAGTATACCCATCCCACTCAGGGTGAAATTTGCAAAAAACACAGTTGATGGACAGAATGTAGAACAATGTCATACATTCACCCCAGTACAAGGATCTGGGCCTAAATCCATCGTTTTTTTGCACTCCACACCACCCTGGCTTAGACACTGGCTATATGCAAATCAGCTCTGACCCTGTGCCTCATGGGAAGAGTCCAGTCTGAACAACCAAGCCCTGTCTTTCCCAAACCGGAATCAAGCATCCAAGGACCGGTTTCTGGCTATCAGCCTTCATTCAGCCTGGATAGCTTGACTCCAGTGGTGTGGAGAGCCTGGAACTCACGTCTGAGTATACCCAGCCCACTCGGGGTGAAATTTGCAAAAAACACAGTTGATGGACAGAATGTAGAACAATGTCATACATTCACCCCAGTACAAGGATCTGGGCCTAAATCCATCGTTTTTTTGCACTCCACACCACCCTGGCTTAGACACTGGCTATATGCAAATCAGCTCTGACCCTGTGACTCATGGGAAGAGTCCAGTCCGAACTACCAAGCCATGTCTTTCCCAGACCGGAATCAAGCATCCAAGGACCGGTTTCTGGCTATCAGCCTTCATTCAGCCTGGATAGCTTGACTCCAGTGGTGTGGAGAGCCTGGGACTCACGTCTGAGTATACCCAGCCCACTCGGGGTGACATTTGCAAAAAACACAGTTGATGGACAGAATGTAGAACAATGTCATACATTCACCCCAGTACAAGGATCTGGGCCTAAATCCATCGTTTTTTTGCACTCCACACCACCCTGGGTTAGACACTGGCTATATGCAAATCAGCTCTGATGCTGTGCCTCATGGGAACAGTCCAGTCCGAACTACCGAGCCATGACTTTCCCAGACCGGAATCAAGCATCCAAGGACTGGTTTCTGGCTATCAGCCTTCATTCAGCCTGGATAGCTTGACTCCAGTGGTGTGGAGAGCCTGGGACTCACGTCTGAGTATACCCAGCCCACTCAGGGTGAAATTTGCAAAAAACACAGTTGATGGACAGAATGTAGAACAATGTCATACATTCACCGCAGTACAAGGATCTGGGCCTAAATCCATCGTTTTTTTGCACTCCACACCACCCTGGCTTAGACACTGGCTATATGCAAATCAGCTCTGACCCTGTGCCTCATGGGAAGAGTCCAGTCTGAACAACCAAGCCATGTCTTTCCCAGACCGGAATCAAGCATCCAAGGACCGGTTTCTGGCTATCAGCCTTCATTCAGCCTGGATAGCTTGACTCCAGTGGTGTGGAGAGCCTGGGACTCACGTCTGAGTATACCCAGCCCACTCGGGGTGAAATTTGCAAAAAACACAGTTGATGGACAGAATGTAGAACAATGTCATACATTCACCCCAGTACAAGGATCTGGGCCTAAATCCATCGTTTTTTTGCACTCCACACCACCCTGGGTTATACACTGGCTATATGCAAATCAGCTCTGACCCTGTGCCTCATGGGAACAGTCCAGTCCGAACTACCAAGCCATGTCTTTCCCAGACCGGAATCAAGCATCCAAGGACCGGTTTCTGGCTATCAGCCTTCATTCAGCCTGGATAGCTTGACTCCAGTGGTGTGGAGAGCCTGGGACTCACGTCTGAGTATACCCAGCCCACTCGGGGTGAAATTTGCAAAAAACACAGTTGATGGACAGAATGTAGAACAATGTCATACATTCACCCCAGTACAAGGATCTGGGCTTAAATCCATCGTTTTTTTGCACTCCACACCACCCTGGGTTAGACACTGGCTATATGCAAATCAGCTGTGACCCTGTGCCTCATGGGAACAGTCCATTCCGAACTACCAAGCCATGTCTTTCCCAGACCGGAATCAAGCATCCAAGGACCGGTTTCTGGCTATCAGCCTTCATTCAGCCTGGATATCTTGACTCCAGTGGTGTGGAGAGCCTGGGACTCACGTCTGAGTATACCCAGCCCACTCGGGTGAAATTTGCAAAAAACACAGTTGATGGACAGAATGTAGAACAATGTCATACATTCACCCCAGAACAAGGATCTGGGCCTAAATCCATCGTTTTGTTGCACTCCACACCACCCTGGGATAGACACTGGCTATATGCAAATCAGCTCGGACCCTGTGCCTCATGGGAACAGTCCAGTCCGAACTACCGAGCCATGTCTTTCCCAGACCGGAATCAAGCATCCAAGGACCGGTTTCTGGCTATCAGCCTTCATTCAGCCTGGATAGCTTGACTCCAGTGGTGTGGAGAGCCTGGGACTCACGTCTGAGTATACCCAGCCCACTCGGGGTGAAATTTGCAAAAAACACAGTTGATGGATAGAATGTAGAACAATGTCATACCTTCACCCAGTACAAGGACCGGGGCCTAAATCCATCGTTTTTTTGCACTCCACATCACCCTGGGTTAGACACTGGCTATATGCAAATCAGCTCTGACCCTGTGCCTCATGGGAACAGTCCAGTCCGAACTACCAAGCCATGTCTTTCCCAGACCGGAATCAAGCATCCAAGGACCGGTTTCTGGCTATCAGCCTTCATTCAGCCTGGATAGCTTGACTCCAGTGGTGTGGAGAGCCTGGGACTCACGTCTGAGTATACCCAGCCCACTCAGGGTGAAATTTGCAAAAAACACAGTTGATGGACAGAATGTAGAACAATGTCATACATTCACCGCAGTACAAGGATCTGGGCCTAAATCCATCGTTTTTTTGCACTCCACACCACCCTGGCTTAGTTACTGGCTATATGCAAATCAGCTCTGACCCTGTGCCTCATGGGAAGAGTCCAGTCTGAACAACCAAGCCATGTCTTTCTCAGACCGGAATCAAGCATCCAAGGACCGGTTTCTGGCTATCAGCCTTCATTCAGCCTGGATAGCTTGACTCCAGTGGTGTGGAGAGCCTGGGACTCACGTCTGAGTATACCCAGCCCACTCGGGGTGAAATTTGCAAAAAACACAGTTGATGGATAGAATGTAGAACAATGTCATACCTTCACCCAGTACAAGGACCGGGGCCTAAATCCATCGTTTTTTTGCACTCCACATCACCCTGGGTTAGACACTGGCTATATGCAAATCAGCTCTGACCCTGTGCCTCATGGGAACAGTCCAGTCCGAACTACCAAGCCATGTCTTTCCCAGACCGGAATCAAGCATCCAAGGACCGGTTTCTGGCTATCAGCCTTCATTCAGCCTGGATAGCTTGACTCCAGTGGTGTGGAGAGCCTGGGACTCACGTCTGAGTATACCCAGCCCACTCGGGGTGAAATTTGCAAAAAACACAGTTGATGGACAGAATGTAGAACAATGTCATACATTCACCCCAGTACAAGGATCTGGGCCTAAATCCATCGTTTTTTTGCACTCCACACCACCCTGGCTTAGACACTGGCTATATGCAAATCAGCTCTGACCCTGTGCCTCATGGGAAGAGTCCAGTCTGAACAACCAAGCCCTGTCTTTCCCAGACCGGAATCAAGCATCCAAGGACCGGTTTCTGGCTATCAGCCTTCATTCAGCCTGGATAGCTTGACTCCAGTGGTGTGGAGAGCCTGGGACTCACGTCTGAGTATACCCAGCCCACTCGGGGTGAAATTTGCAAAAAACACAGTTGATGGACAGAATGTAGAACAATGTCATACATTCACCCCAGTACAAGGATCTGGGCCTAAATCCATCGTTTTTTTGCACTCCACACCACCCTGGCTTAGACACTGGCTATATGCAAATCAGCTCTGACCCTGTGACTCATGGGAAGAGTCCAGTCCGAACTACCAAGCCATGTCTTTCCCATACCGGAATCAAGCATCCAAGGACCGGTTTCTGGCTATCAGCCTTCATTCAGCCTGGATAGCTTGACTCCAGTGGTGTGGAGAGCCTGGGACTCACGTCTGAGTATACCCAGCCCACTCGGGGTGACATTTGCAAAAAACACAGTTGATGGACAGAATGTAGAACAATGTCATACATTCACCCCAGTACAAGGATCTGGGCCTAAATCCATCGTTTTTTTGCACTCCACACCACCCTGGGTTAGACACTGGCTATATGCAAATCAGCTCTGATGCTGTGCCTCATGGGAACAGTCCAGTCCGAACTACCGAGCCATGACTTTCCCAGACCGGAATCAAGCATCCAAGGACTGGTTTCTGGCTATCAGCCTTCATTCAGCCTGGATAGCTTGACTCCAGTGGTGTGGAGAGCCTGGGACTCACGTCTGAGTATACCCAGCCCACTCAGGGTGAAATTTGCAAAAAACACAGTTGATGGACAGAATGTAGAACAATGTCATACATTCACCGCAGTACAAGGATCTGGGCCTAAATCCATCGTTTTTTTGCACTCCACACCACCCTGGCTTAGACACTGGCTATATGCAAATCAGCTCTGACCCTGTGCCTCATGGGAAGAGTCCAGTCTGAACAACCAAGCCATGTCTTTCCCAGACCGGAATCAAGCATCCAAGGACCGGTTTCTGGCTATCAGCCTTCATTCAGCCTGGATAGCTTGACTCCAGTGGTGTGGAGAGCCTGGGACTCACGTCTGAGTATACCCAGCCCACTCGGGGTGAAATTTGCAAAAAACACAGTTGATGGACAGAATGTAGAACAATGTCATACATTCACCCCAGTACAAGGATCTGGGCCTAAATCCATCGTTTTTTTGCACTCCACACCACCCTGGGTTATACACTGGCTATATGCAAATCAGCTCTGACCCTGTGCCTCATGGGAACAGTCCAGTCCGAACTACCAAGCCATGTCTTTCCCAGACCGGAATCAAGCATCCAAGGACCGGTTTCTGGCTATCAGCCTTCATTCAGCCTGGATAGCTTGACTCCAGTGGTGTGGAGAGCCTGGGACTCACGTCTGAGTATACCCAGCCCACTCGGGGTGAAATTTGCAAAAAACACAGTTGATGGACAGAATGTAGAACAATGTCATACATTCACCCCAGTACAAGGATCTGGGCTTAAATCCATCGTTTTTTTGCACTCCACACCACCCTGGGTTAGACACTGGCTATATGCAAATCAGCTGTGACCCTGTGCCTCATGGGAACAGTCCATTCCGAACTACCAAGCCATGTCTTTCCCAGACCGGAATCAAGCATCCAAGGACCGGTTTCTGGCTATCAGCCTTCATTCAGCCTGGATATCTTGACTCCAGTGGTGTGGAGAGCCTGGGACTCACGTCTGAGTATACCCAGCCCACTCGGGTGAAATTTGCAAAAAACACAGTTGATGGACAGAATGTAGAACAATGTCATACATTCACCCCAGAACAAGGATCTGGGCCTAAATCCATCGTTTTGTTGCACTCCACACCACCCTGGGATAGACACTGGCTATATGCAAATCAGCTCAGACCCTGTGCCTCATGGGAACAGTCCAGTCCGAACTACCGAGCCATGTCTTTCCCAGACCGGAATCAAGCATCCAAGGACCGGTTTCTGGCTATCAGCCTTCATTCAGCCTGGATAGCTTGACTCCAGTGGTGTGGAGAGCCTGGGACTCACGTCTGAGTATACCCAGCCCACTCGGGGTGAAATTTGCAAAAAACACAGTTGATGGATAGAATGTAGAACAATGTCATACCTTCACCCAGTACAAGGACCGGGGCCTAAATCCATCGTTTTTTTGCACTCCACATCACCCTGGGTTAGACACTGGCTATATGCAAATCAGCTCTGACCCTGTGCCTCATGGGAACAGTCCAGTCCGAACTACCAAGCCATGTCTTTCCCAGACCGGAATCAAGCATCCAAGGACCGGTTTCTGGCTATCAGCCTTCATTCAGCCTGGATAGCTTGACTCCAGTGGTGTGGAGAGCCTGGGACTCACGTCTGAGTATACCCAGCCCACTCGGGGTAAAATTTGCAAAAAACACAGTTGATGGATAGAATGTAGAACAATGTCATACCTTCACCCAGTACAAGGACCGGGGCCTAAATCCATCGTTTTTTTGCACTCCACATCACCCTGGGTTAGACACTGGCTATATGCAAATCAGCTCTGACCCTGTGCCTCATGGGAACAGTCCAGTCCGAACTACCAAGCCATGTCTTTCCCAGACCGGAATCAAGCATCCAAGGACCGGTTTCTGGCTATCAGCCTTCATTCAGCCTGGATAGCTTGACTCCAGTGGTGTGGAGAGCCTGGGACTCACGTCTGAGTATACCCAGCCCACTCGGGGTGAAATTTGCAAAAAACACAGTTGATGGACAGAATGTAGAACAATGTCATACATTCACCCCAGTACAAGGATCTGGGCCTAAATCCATCGTTTTTTTGCACTCCACACCACCCTGGCTTAGACACTGGCTATATGCAAATCAGCTCTGACCCTGTGCCTCATGGGAAGAGTCCAGTCTGAACAACCAAGCCCTGTCTTTCCCAGACCGGAATCAAGCATCCAAGGACCGGTTTCTGGCTATCAGCCTTCATTCAGCCTGGATAGCTTGACTCCAGTGGTGTGGAGAGCCTGGGACTCACGTCTGAGTATACCCAGCCCACTCGGGGTGAAATTTGCAAAAAACACAGTTGATGGACAGAATGTAGAACAATGTCATACATTCACCCCAGTACAAGGATCTGGGCCTAAATCCATCGTTTTTTTGCACTCCACACCACCCTGGCTTAGACACTGGCTATATGCAAATCAGCTCTGACCCTGTGACTCATGGGAAGAGTCCAGTCCGAACTACCAAGCCATGTCTTTCCCAGACCGGAATCAAGCATCCAAGGACCGGTTTCTGGCTATCAGCCTTCATTCAGCCTGGATAGCTTGACTCCAGTGGTGTGGAGAGCCTGGGACTCACGTCTGAGTATACCCAGCCCACTCGGGGTGACATTTGCAAAAAACACAGTTGATGGACAGAATGTAGAACAATGTCATACATTCACCCCAGTACAAGGATCTGGGCCTAAATCCATCGTTTTTTTGCACTCCACACCACCCTGGGTTAGACACTGGCTATATGCAAATCAGCTCTGATGCTGTGCCTCATGGGAACAGTCCAGTCCGAACTACCGAGCCATGACTTTCCCAGACCGGAATCAAGCATCCAAGGACTGGTTTCTGGCTATCAGCCTTCATTCAGCCTGGATAGCTTGACTCCAGTGGTGTGGAGAGCCTGGGACTCACGTCTGAGTATACCCAGCCCACTCAGGGTGAAATTTGCAAAAAACACAGTTGATGGACAGAATGTAGAACAATGTCATACATTCACCGCAGTACAAGGATCTGGGCCTAAATCCATCGTTTTTTTGCACTCCACACCACCCTGGCTTAGACACTGGCTATATGCAAATCAGCTCTGACCCTGTGCCTCATGGGAAGAGTCCAGTCTGAACAACCAAGCCATGTCTTTCCCAGACCGGAATCAAGCATCCAAGGACAGGTTTCTGGCTATCAGCCTTCATTCAGCCTGGATAGCTTGACTCCAGTGGTGTGGAGAGCCTGGGACTCACGTCTGAGTATACCCAGCCCACTCGGGGTGAAATTTGCAAAAAACACAGTTGATGGACAGAATGTAGAACAATGTCATACATTCACCCCAGTACAAGGATCTGGGCCTAAATCCATCGTTTTTTTGCACTCCACACCACCCTGGGTTATACACTGGCTATATGCAAATCAGCTCTGACCCTGTGCCTCATGGGAACAGTCCAGTCCGAACTACCAAGCCATGTCTTTCCCAGACCGGAATCAAGCATCCAAGGACCGGTTTCTGGCTATCAGCCTTCATTCAGCCTGGATAGCTTGACTCCAGTGGTGTGGAGAGCCTGGGACTCACGTCTGAGTATACCCAGCCCACTCGGGGTGAAATTTGCAAAAAACACAGTTGATGGACAGAATGTAGAACAATGTCATACATTCACCCCAGTACAAGGATCTGGGCTTAAATCCATCGTTTTTTTGCACTCCACACCACCCTGGGTTAGACACTGGCTATATGCAAATCAGCTGTGACCCTGTGCCTCATGGGAACAGTCCATTCCGAACTACCAAGCCATGTCTTTCCCAGACCGGAATCAAGCATCCAAGGACCGGTTTCTGGCTATCAGCCTTCATTCAGCCTGGATATCTTGACTCCAGTGGTGTGGAGAGCCTGGGACTCACGTCTGAGTATACCCAGCCCACTCGGGTGAAATTTGCAAAAAACACAGTTGATGGACAGAATGTAGAACAATGTCATACATTCACCCCAGAACAAGGATCTGGGCCTAAATCCATCGTTTTGTTGCACTCCACACCACCCTGGGATAGACACTGGCTATATGCAAATCAGCTCTGACCCTGTGCCTCATGGGAACAGTCCAGTCCGAACTACCGAGCCATGTCTTTCCCAGACCGGAATCAAGCATCCAAGGACCGGTTTCTGGCTATCAGCCTTCATTCAGCCTGGATAGCTTGACTCCAGTGGTGTGGAGAGCCTGGGACTCACGTCTGAGTATACCCAGCCCACTCGGGGTGAAATTTGCAAAAAACACAGTTGATGGATAGAATGTAGAACAATGTCATACCTTCACCCAGTACAAGGACCGGGGCCTAAATCCATCGTTTTTTTGCACTCCACATCACCCTGGGTTAGACACTGGCTATATGCAAATCAGCTCTGACCCTGTGCCTCATGGGAACAGTCCAGTCCGAACTACCAAGCCATGTCTTTCCCAGACCGGAATCAAGCATCCAAGGACCGGTTTCTGGCTATCAGCCTTCATTCAGCCTGGATAGCTTGACTCCAGTGGTGTGGAGAGCCTGGGACTCACGTCTGAGTATACCCAGCACACTCGGGGTGAAATTTGCAAAAAACACAGTTGATGGACAGAATGTAGAACAATGTCATACATTCACCCCAGTACAAGGATCTGGGCCTAAATCCATCGTTTTTTTGCACTCCACACCACCCTGAGTTAGACACTGGCTATATGCAAATCAGCTCTGACCCTGTGCCTCATGGCAACAGTCCAGTCCGAACTACCAAGCCATGACTTTCCCAGACCCGAATCAAGCATCCAAGGACCGGTTTCTGGCTATCAGCCTTCATTCAGCCTGGATAGCTTGACTCCAGTGGTGTGGAGAGCCTGAGACTCACGTCTGAGTATACCCAGCCCACTCGGGGTGAAATTTGCAAAAAACACAGTTGGTGGACAGAATGTAGAACAATGTCATACATTTACCCCAGTACAAGGATCTGGGCCTAAATCCATCGTTTTTTTGCACTCCACACCACCCTGGGTTAGACACTGGCTATATGCAAATCAGCTCTGACCCTGTGCCTCATGGGAACAGTCCAGTCCGAACTACCAAGCCATGTCTTTCCCAGACCGGAATCAAGCATCCAAGGACAGGTTTCTGGCTATCAGCCTTCATTCAGCCTGGATATCTTGACTCCAGTGGTGTGGAGAGCCTGGGACTAACGTCTGAGTATACCCAGCCCACTCGGGGTGAAATTTGCAAAAAACACAGTTGATGGACAGAATGTAGAACAATGTCATACATTCACCCCAGTACAAGGACCGGGGCCTAAATCCATTGTTTTTTTGCACTCCACATCACCCTGGGTTAGACACTGGCTATATGCAAATCAGCTCTGACCCTGTGCCTCATGGGAGCAGTCCAGTCCGAACTACCGAGCCGTGTCTTTCCCAGACCGGAATCAAGCATCCAAGGACTGGTTTCTGGCTATCAGCCTTCATTCAGCCTGGATAGCTTGACTCCAGTGGTGTGGAGAGCCTGGGACTCACGTCTGAGTATACCCAGCCCACTCGGGGTGAAATTTGCAAAAAACACAGTTGATGGACAGAATGTAGAACAATGTCATACATTCACCCCAGTACAAGGATCTGGGCCTAAATCCATCGTTTTTTTGCACTCCACACCACCCTGAGTTAGACACTGGCTATATGCAAATCAGCTCTGACCCTGTGCCTCATGGCAACAGTCCAGTCCGAACTACCAAGCCATGTCTTTCCCAGACCGGAATCAAGCATCCAAGGACAGGTTTCTGGCTATCAGCCTTCATTCAGCCTGGATATCTTGACTCCAGTGGAGTGGAGAGCCTGAGACTCACGTCTGAGTATACGCAGCCCACTCGGGGTGAAATTTGCAAAAAACACAGTTGATGGACAGAATGTAGAACAATGTCATACATTCACCCCAGTACAAGGATCTGGGCCTAAATCCATCGTTTTTTTGCACTCCACACCACCCTGGGTTAGACACTGGCAATATGCAAATAAGCTCTGACCCTGTGCCTCATGGGAACAGTCCATTCCGAACTACCAAGCCATGTCTTTCCCAGACCGGAATCAAGCATCCAAGGACCGGTTTCTGGCTATCAGCCTTCTTCAGCCTGGATATCTTGACTCCAGTGGTGTGGAGACCCTGGGACTCACGTCTGAGTATACCCAGCCCACTCGGGTGAAATTTGCAAAAAACAGAGTTGATGGACAGAATGTAGAACAATGTCATACATTCACCCCAGTACAAGGACCGGGGCCTAAATCCATCGTTTTTTTGCACTCTACATCACCCTGCGTTAGACACTGGCTATATGCAAATCAGCTCTGACCCTGTGCCTCATGGGAACAGTCCAGTCCGAACTACCAAGCCATGTCTTTCCCAGACCGGAATCAAGCATCCAAGGACCGGTTTCTGGCTATCAGCCTTCATTCAGCCTGGATAGCTTGACTCCAGTGGTGTGGAGAGCCTGGGACTCACGTCTGAGTATACCCAGCCCACTCGGGGTGAAATTTGCAAAAAACACAGTTGATGGACAGAATGTAGAACAATGTCATACATTCACCCCAGTACAAGGATCTGGGCCTAAATCCATCGTTTTTTTGCACTCCACACCACCCTGAGTTAGACACTGGCTATATGCAAATCAGCTCTGACCCTGTGCCTCATGGCAACAGTCCAGTCCGACCTACCAAGCCATGTCTTTCCCAGACCGGAATCAAGCATCCAAGGACCGGTTTCTGGCTATCAGCCTTCCTTCAGCCTGGATAGCTTGACTCCAGTGGTGTGGAGAGCCTGGGACTCACGTCTGAGTATACCCAGCCCACTCGGGGTGAAATTTGCAAAAAACACAGTTGATGGACAGAATGTAGAACAATGTCATACATTCACCCCAGTACAAGGATCTGGGCCTAAATCCATCGTTTTTTTGCACTCCACACCACCCTGGGTTAGACACTGGCTATATGCAAATCAGCTCTGACCCTGTGCCTCATGGGAACAGTCCAGTCCGAACTACCAAGCCATGTCTTTCCCAGACCGGAATCAAGCATCCAAGGACAGGTTTCTGGCTATCAGCCTTCATTCAGCCTGGATATCTTGACTCCAGTGGAGTGGAGAGCCTGAGACTCACGTCTGAGTATACGCAGCCCACTCGGGGTGAAATTTGCAAAAAACACAGTTGATGGACAGAATGTAGAACAATGTCATACATTCACCCCAGTACAAGGATCTGGGCCTAAATCCATCGTTTTTTTGCACTCCACACCACCCTGGGTTAGACACTGGCAATATGCAAATAAGCTCTGACCCTGTGCCTCATGGGAACAGTCCATTCCGAACTACCAAGCCATGTCTTTCCCAGACCGGAATCAAGCATCCAAGGACCGGTTTCTGGCTATCAGCCTTCTTCAGCCTGGATATCTTGACTCCAGTGGTGTGGAGACCCTGGGACTCACGTCTGAGTATACCCAGCCCACTCGGGTGAAATTTGCAAAAAACAGAGTTGATGGACAGAATGTAGAACAATGTCATACATTCACCCCAGTACAAGGACCGGGGCCTAAATCCATCGTTTTTTTGCACTCCACATCACCCTGCGTTAGACACTGGCTATATGCAAATCAGCTCTGACCCTGTGCCTCATGGGAACAGTCCAGTCCGAACTACCAAGCCATGTCTTTCCCAGACCGGAATCAAGCATCCAAGGACCGGTTTCTGGCTATCAGCCTTCATTCAGCCTGGATAGCTTGACTCCAGTGGTGTGGAGAGCCTGGGACTCACGTCTGAGTATACCCAGCCCACTCGGGGTGAAATTTGCAAAAAAAACAGTTGATGGACAGAATGTAGAACAATGTCATACATTCACCCCAGTACAAGGATCTGGGCCTAAATCCATCGTTTTTTTGCACTCCACACCACCCTGAGTTAGACACTGGCTATATGCAAATCAGCTCTGACCCTGTGCCTCATGGCAACAGTCCAGTCCGAACTACCAAGCCATGTCTTTCCCAGACCGGAATCAAGCATCCAAGGACCGGTTTTTGGCTATCAGCCTTCATTCAGCCTGGATAGCTTGACTCAAGTGGTGTGGAGAGCCAGGGACTCACGTCTGAGTATACCCAGCCCACTCGGGGTGAAATTTGCAAAAAACACAGTTGATGGACAGAATGTAGAACAATGTCATACATTCACCCCAGTACAAGGATCTGGGCCTAAATCCATCGTTTTTTTACACTCCACACCACCCTGGGTTAGACACTGGCTATATGCAAATCAGCTCTGACCCTGTGCCTCATGGGAACAGTCCAGTCCGAACTACCAAGCCATGTCTTTCCCAGACCGGAATCAAGCATCCAAGGACAGGTTTCTGGCTATCAGCCTTCATTCAGCCTGGATATCTTGACTCCAGTGGAGTGGAGAGCCTGAGACTCACGTCTGAGTATACCCAGCCCACTCGGGGTGAAATTTGCAAAAAACACAGTTGATGGACAGAATGTAGAACAATGTCATACATTCACCCCAGTACAAGGATCTGGGCCTAAATCCATCGTTTTTTTGCACTCCACACCACCCTGGCTTAGACACTGGCTATATGCAAATCAGCTCTGACCCTGTGACTCATGGGAAGAGTCCAGTCCGAACTACCAAGCCATGTCTTTCCCAGACCGGAATCAAGCATCCAAGGACCGGTTTCTGGCTATCAGCCTTCATTCAGCCTGGATAGCTTGACTCCAGTGGTGTGGAGAGCCTGGGACTCACGTCTGAGTATACCCAGCCCACTCGGGGTGACATTTGCAAAAAACACAGTTGATGGACAGAATGTAGAACAATGTCATACATTCACCCCAGTACAAGGATCTGGGCCTAAATCCATCGTTTTTTTGCACTCCACACCACCCTGGGTTAGACACTGGCTATATGCAAATCAGCTCTGACGCTGTGCCTCATGGGAACAGTCCAGTCCGAACTACCGAGCCATGACATTCCCAGACCGGAATCAAGCATCCAAGGACTGGTTTCTGGCTATCAGCCTTCATTCAGCCTGGATAGCTTGACTCCAGTGGTGTGGAGAGCCTGGGACTCACGTCTGAGTATACCCAGCCCACTCAGGGTGAAATTTGCAAAAAACACAGTTGATGGACAGAATGTAGAACAATGTCATACATTCACCCCAGTACAAGGATCTGGGCCTAAATCCATCGTTTCTTTGCACTCCACACCACCCTGGCTTAGACACTGGCTATATGCAAATCAGCTCTGACCCTGTGCCTCATGGGAAGAGTCCAGTCTGAACAACCAAGCCATGTCTTTCCCAGACCGGAATCAAGCATCCAAGGACCGGTTTCTGGCTATCAGCCTTCATTCAGCCTGGATAGCTTGACTCCAGTGGTGTGGAGAGCCTGGGACTCACGTCTGAGTATACCCAGCCCACTCGGGGTGAAATTTGCAAAAAACACAGTTGATGGACAGAATGTAGAACAATGTCATACATTCACCCCAGTACAAGGATCTGGGCCTAAATCCATCGTTTTTTTGCACTCCACACCACCCTGGGTTATACACTGGCTATATGCAAATCAGCTCTGACCCTGTGCCTCATGGGAACAGTCCAGTCCGAACTACCAAGCCATGTCTTTCCCAGACCGGAATCAAGCATCCAAGGACCGGTTTCTGGCTATCAGCCTTCATTCAGCCTGGATAGCTTGACTCCAGTGGTGTGGAGAGCCTGGGACTCAAGTCTGAGTATACCCAGCCCACTCGGGGTGAAATTTGCAAAAAACACAGTTGATGGACAGAATGTAGAACAATGTCATACATTCACCCCAGTACAAGGATCTGGGCTTAAATCCATCGTTTTTTTGCACTCCACACCACCCTGGGTTAGACACTGGCTATATGCAAATCAGCTGTGACCCTGTGCCTCATGGGAACAGTCCATTCCGAACTACCAAGCCATGTCTTTCCCAGACCGGAATCAAGCATCCAAGGACCGGTTTCTGGCTATCAGCCTTCATTCAGCCTGGATATCTTGACTCCAGTGGTGTGGAGAGCCTGGGACTCACGTCTGAGTATACCCAGCCCACTCGGGTGAAATTTGCAAAAAACACAGTTGATGGACAGAATGTAGAACAATGTCATACATTCACCCCAGAACAAGGATCTGGGCCTAAATCCATCGTTTTGTTGCACTCCACACCACCCTGGGTTAGACACTGGCTATATGCAAATCAGCTCTGACCCTGTGCCTCATGGGAACAGTCCAGTCCGAACTACCGAGCCATGTCTTTCCCCGACCGGAATCAAGCATCCAAGGACCGGTTTCTGGCTATCAGCCTTCATTCAGCCTGGATAGCTTGACTCCAGTGGTGTGGAGAGCCTGGGACTCACGTCTGAGTATACCCAGCCCACTCGGGGTGAAATTTGCAAAAAACACAGTTGATGGACAGAATGTAGAACAATGTCATACATTCACCCCAGTACAAGGATCTGGGCCTAAATCCATCGTTTTTTTGCACTCCACACCACCCTGGCTTAGACACTGGCTATATGCAAATCAGCTCTGACCCTGTGACTCATGGGAAGAGTCCAGTCCGAACTACCAAGCCATGTCTTTCCCAGACCGGAATCAAGCATCCAAGGACCGGTTTCTGTCTATCAGCCTTCATTCAGCCTGGATAGCTTGACTCCAGTGGTGTGGAGAGCCTGGGACTCACGTCTGAGTATACCCAGCCCACTCGGGGTGACATTTGCAAAAAACACAGTTGATGGACAGAATGTAGAACAATGTCATACATTCACCCCAGTACAAGGATCTGGGCCTAAATCCATCGTTTTTTTGCACTCCACACCACCCTGGGTTAGACACTGGCTATATGCAAATCAGCTCTGACGCTGTGCCTCATGGGAACAGTCCAGTCCGAACTACCGAGCCATGACATTCCCAGACCGGAATCAAGCATCCAAGGACTGGTTTCTGGCTATCAGCCTTCATTCAGCCTGGATAGCTTGACTCCAGTGGTGTGGAGAGCCTGGGACTCACGTCTGAGTATACCCAGCCCACTCAGGGTGAAATTTGCAAAAAACACAGTTGATGGACAGAATGTAGAACAATGTCATACATTCACCCCAGTACAAGGATCTGGGCCTAAATCCATCGTTTCTTTGCACTCCACACCACCCTGGCTTAGACACTGGCTATATGCAAATCAGCTCTGACCCTGTGCCTCATGGGAAGAGTCCAGTCTGAACAACCAAGCCATGTCTTTCCCAGACCGGAATCAAGCATCCAAGGACCGGTTTCTGGCTATCAGCCTTCATTCAGCCTGGATAGCTTGACTCCAGTGGTGTGGAGAGCCTGGGACTCACGTCTGAGTATACCCAGCCCACTCGGGGTGAAATTTGCAAAAAACACAGTTGATGGACAGAATGTAGAACAATGTCATACATTCACCCCAGTACAAGGATCTGGGCCTAAATCCATCGTTTTTTTGCACTCCACACCACCCTGGGTTATACACTGGCTATATGCAAATCAGCTCTGACCCTGTGCCTCATGGGAACAGTCCAGTCCGAACTACCAAGCCATGTCTTTCCCAGACCGGAATCAAGCATCCAAGGACCGGTTTCTGGCTATCAGCCTTCATTCAGCCTGGATAGCTTGACTCCAGTGGTGTGGAGAGCCTGGGACTCAAGTCTGAGTATACCCAGCCCACTCGGGGTGAAATTTGCAAAAAACACAGTTGATGGACAGAATGTAGAACAATGTCATACATTCACCCCAGTACAAGGATCTGGGCTTAAATCCATCGTTTTTTTGCACTCCACACCACCCTGGGTTAGACACTGGCTATATGCAAATCAGCTGTGACCCTGTGCCTCATGGGAACAGTCCATTCCGAACTACCAAGCCATGTCTTTCCCAGACCGGAATCAAGCATCCAAGGACCGGTTTCTGGCTATCAGCCTTCATTCAGCCTGGATATCTTGACTCCAGTGGTGTGGAGAGCCTGGGACTCACGTCTGAGTATACCCAGCCCACTCGGGTGAAATTTGCAAAAAACACAGTTGATGGACAGAATGTAGAACAATGTCATACATTCACCCCAGAACAAGGATCTGGGCCTAAATCCATCGTTTTGTTGCACTCCACACCACCCTGGGTTAGACACTGGCTATATGCAAATCAGCTCTGACCCTGTGCCTCATGGGAACAGTCCAGTCCGAACTACCGAGCCATGTCTTTCCCCGACCGGAATCAAGCATCCAAGGACCGGTTTCTGGCTATCAGCCTTCATTCAGCCTGGATAGCTTGACTCCAGTGGTGTGGAGAGCCAGGGACTCACGTCTGAGTATACCCAGCCCACTCGGGGTGAAATTTGCAAAAAACACAGTTGATGGACAGAATGTAGAACAATGTCATACCTTCACCCAGTACAAGGACCGGGGCCTAAATCCATCGTTTTTTTGCACTCCACATCACCCTGGGTTAGACACTGGCTATATGCAAATCAGCTCTGACCCTGTGCCTCATGGGAACAGTCCAGTCCGAACTACCAAGCCATGTCTTTCCCAGACCGGAATCAAGCATCCAAGGACCGGTTTCTGGCTATCAGCCTTCATTCAGCCTGGATAGCTTGACTCCAGTGGTGTGGAGAGCCTGGGACTCACGTCTGAGTATACCCAGCCCACTCGGGGTGAAATTTGCAAAAAACACAGTTGATGGACAGAATGTAGAACAATGTCATACATTTACCCCAGTACAAGGATCTGGGCCTAAATCCATCGTTTTTTTGCACTCCACACCACCCTGGGTTAGACACTGGCTATATGCAAATCAGCTCTGACCCTGTGCCTCATGGGAACAGTCCAGTCCGAACTACCAAGCCATGTCTTTCCCAGACCGGAATCAAGCATCCAAGGACAGGTTTCTGGCTATCAGCCTTCATTCAGCCTGGATATCTTGACTCCAGTGGTGTGGAGAGCCTGGGACTAACGTCTGAGTATACCCAGCCCACTCGGGGTGAAATTTGCAAAAAACACAGTTGATGGACAGAATGTAGAACAATGTCATACATTCACCCCAGTACAAGGACCGGGGCCTAAATCCATTGTTTTTTTGCACTCCACATCACCCTATGTTAGACACTGGCTATATGCAAATCAGCTCTGACCCTGTGCCTCATGGGAGCAGTCCAGTCCGAACTACCGAGCCGTGTCTTTCCCAGACCGGAATCAAGCATCCAAGGACTGGTTTCTGGCTATCAGCCTTCATTCAGCCTGGATAGCTTGACTCCAGTGGTGTGGAGAGCCTGGGACTCACGTCTGAGTATACCCAGCCCACTCGGGGTGAAATTTGCAAAAAACACAGTTGATGGACAGAATGTAGAACAACGTCATACATTCACCCCAGTACAAGGATCTGGGCCTAAATCCATCGTTTTTTTGCACTCCACACCACCCTGGGTTAGACACTGGCAATATGCAAATAAGCTCTGACCCTGTGCCTCATGGGAACAGTCCATTCCGAACTACCAAGCCATGTCTTTCCCAGACCGGAATCAAGCATCCAAGGACCGGTTTCTGGCTATCAGCCTTCTTCAGCCTGGATATCTTGACTCCAGTGGTGTGGAGACCCTGGGACTCACGTCTGAGTATACCTATCCCACTCGGGTGAAATTTGCAAAAAACAGAGTTGATGGACAGAATGTAGAACAATGTCATACATTCACCCCAGTACAAGGACCGGGGCCTAAATCCATCGTTTTTTTGCACTCCACATCACCCTGCGTTAGACACTGGCTATATGCAAATCAGCTCTGACCCTGTGCCTCATGGGAACAGTCCAGTCCGAACTACCAAGCCATGTCTTTCCCAGACCGGAATCAAGCATCCAAGGACCGGTTTCTGGCTATCAGCCTTCATTCAGCCTGGATAGCTTGACTCCAGTGGTGTGGAGAGCCTGGGACTCACGTCTGAGTATACCCAGCCCACTCGGGGTGAAATTTGCAAAAAACACAGTTGATGGACAGAATGTAGAACAATGTCATACATTCACCCCAGTACAAGGATCTGGGCCTAAATGCATCGTTTTTTTGCACTCCACACCACCCTGAGTTAGACACTGGCTATATGCAAATCAGCTCTGACCCTGTGCCTCATGGCAACAGTCCAGTCCGAACTACCAAGCCATGTCTTTCCCAGACCGGAATCAAGCATCCAAGGACCGGTTTCTGGCTATCAGCCTTCCTTCAGCCTGGATAGCTTGACTCCAGTGGTGTGGAGAGCCTGGGACTCACGTCTGAGTATACCCAGCCCACTCGGGTGAAATTTGCAAAAAACACAGTTGATGGACAGAATGTAGAACAATGTCATACATTCACCCCAGTACAAGGATCTGGGCCTAAATCCATCGTTTTTTTGCACTCCACACCACCCTGGGTTAGACACTGGCTATATGCAAATCAGCTCTGACCCTGTGCCTCATGGGAACAGTCCAGTCCGAACTACCAAGCCATGTCTTTCCCAGACATCCAGCATCCAAGGACAGGTTTCTGGCTATCAGCCTTCATTCAGCCTGGATATCTTGACTCCAGTGGAGTGGAGAGCCTGAGACTCACGTCTGAGTATACCCAGCCCACTCGGGGTGAAATTTGCAAAAAACACAGTTGATGGACAGAATGTAGAACAATGTCATACATTCACCCCAGTACAAGGATCTGGGCCTAAATCCATCGTTTTTTTGCACTCCACACCACCCTGGGTTAGACACTGGCAATATGCAAATAAGCTCTGACCCTGTGCCTCATGGGAACAGTCCATTCCGAACTACCAAGCCATGTCTTTCCCAGACCGGAATCAAGCATCCAAGGACCGGTTTCTGGCTATCAGCCTTCTTCAGCCTGGATATCTTGACTCCAGTGGTGTGGAGACCCTGGGACTCACGTCTGAGTATACCCAGCCCACTCGGGTGAAATTTGCAAAAAACAGAGTTGATGGACAGAATGTAGAACAATGTCATACATTCACCCCAGTACAAGGACCGGGGCCTAAATCCATCGTTTTTTTGCACTCCACATCACCCTGCGTTAGACACTGGCTATATGCAAATCAGCTCTGACCCTGTGCCTCATGGGAACAGTCCAGTCCGAACTACCAAGCCATGTCTTTCCAAGACCGGAATCAAGCATCCAAGGACCGGTTTCTGGCTATCAGCCTTCATTCAGCCTGGATAGCTTGACTCCAGTGGTGTGGAGAGCCTGGGACTCACGTCTGAGTATACCCAGCCCACTCGGGGTGAAATTTGCAAAAAACACAGTTGATGGACAGAATGTAGAACAATGTCATACATTCACCCCAGTACAAGGATCTGGGCCTAAATCCATCGTTTTTTTGCACTCCACACCACCCTGAGTTAGACACTGGCTATATGCAAATCAGCTCTGACCCTGTGCCTCATGGCAACAGTCCAGTCCGAACTACCAAGCCATGTCTTTCCCAGACCGGAATCAAGCATCCAAGGACCGGTTTCTGGCTATCAGCCTTCCTTCAGCCTGGATAGCTTGACTCCAGTGGTGTGGAGAGCCTGGGACTCACGTCTGAGTATACCCAGCCCACTCGGGGTGAAATTTGCAAAAAACACAGTTGATGGACAGAATGTAGAACAATGTCATACATTCACCCCAGTACAAGGATCTGGGCCTAAATCCATCGTTTTTTTGCACTCCACACCACCCTGGGTTAGACACTGGCTATATGCAAATCAGCTCTGACCCTGTGCCTCATGGGAACAGTCCAGTCCGAACTACCAAGCAATGTCTTTCCCAGACCGGAATCAAGCATCCAAGGACAGGTTTCTGGCTATCAGCCTTCATTCAGCCTGGATATCTTGACTCCAGTGGAGTGGAGAGCCTGAGACTCACGTCTGAGTATACCCAGCCCACTCGGGGTGAAATTTGCAAAAAACACAGTTGATGGACAGAATGTAGAACAATGTCATACATTCACCCCAGTACAAGGACCGGGGCCTAAATCCATCGTTTTTTTGCACTCCCCACCACCCTGGGTTAGACACTGGCTATATGCAAATCAGCTCTGACGCTGTGCCTCATGGGAACAGTCCAGTCCGAACTACCGAGCCATGTCTTTCCCAGACCGGAATCAAGCATCCAAGGACTGGTTTCTGGCTATCAGCCTTCATTCAGCCTGGATAGCTTGACTCCAGTGGTGTGGAGAGCCTGGGACTCACGTCTGAGTATACCCAGCCCACTCAGGGTGAAATTTGCAAAAAACACAGTTGATGGACAGAATGTAGAACAATGTCATACATTCACCCCAGTACAAGGATCTGGGCCTAAATCCATCGTTTATTTGCACTCCACACCACCCTGGCTTAGACACTGGCTATATGCAAATCAGATCTGACCCTGTGCCTCATGGGAAGAGTCCAGTCCGAACTACCAAGCCATGTCTTTCCCAGACCGGAATCAAGCATCCAAGGACCGGTTTCTGGCTATCAGCCTTCATTCAGCCTGGATAGCTTGACTCCAGTGGTGTGGAGAGCCTGGGACTCACGTCTGAGTATACCCAGCCCACTCGGGGTGAAATTTGCAAAAAACACAGTTGATGGACAGAATGTAGAACAATGTCATACATTCACCCCAGTACAAGGATCTGGGCCTAAATCCATCGGTTTTTTTGCACTCCACACCACCCTGGGTTATACACTGGCTATATGCAAATCAGCTCTGACCCTGTGCCTCATGGGAACAGTCCAGTCCGAACTACCAAGCCATGTCTTTCCCAGACCGGAATCAAGCATCCAAGGACCGGTTTCTGGCTATCAGCCTTCATTCAGCCTGGATAGCTTGACTCCAGTGGTGTGGAGAGCCTGGGACTCACGTCTGAGTATACCCAGCCCACTCGGGGTGAAATTTGCAAAAAACACAGTTGATGGACAGAATGTAGAACAATGTCATACATTCACCCCAGTACAAGGATCTGGGCCTAAATCCATCGTTTTTTTGCACTCCACACCACCCTGGGTTAGACACTGGCTATATGCAAATCAGCTCTGACCCTGTGCCTCATGGGAACAGTCCATTCCGAACTACCAAGCCATGTCTTTCCCAGACCGGAATCAAGCATCCAAGGAGCGGTTTCTGGCTATCAGCCTTCATTCAGCCTGGATATCTTGACTCCAGTGGTGTGGAGAGCCTGGGACTCACGTCTGAGTATACCCAGCCCACTTGGGTGAAATTTGCAAAAAACACAGTTGATGGACAGAATGTAGAACAATGTCATACATTCACCCCAGTACAAGGATCTGGGCCTAAATCCATCGTTTTGTTGCACTCCACACCACCCTGGGTTAGACACTGGCTATATGCAAATCAGCTCTGACCCTGTGCCTCATGGGAACAGTCCAGTCCGAACTACCGAGCCATGTATTTCCCAGACCGGAATCAAGCATCCAAGGACCGGTTTCTGGCTATCAGCCTTCATTCAGCCTGGATAGCTTGACTCCAGTGGTGTGGAGAGCCAGGGACTCACGTCTGAGTATACCCAGCCCACTCGGGGTGAAATTTGCAAAAAACACAGTTGATGGACAGAATGTAGAACAATGTCATACCTTCACCCCAGTACAAGGACCAGGGCCTAAATCCATCGTTTTTTTGCACTCCACATCACCCTGGGTTAGACACTGGCTATATGCAAATCAGCTCAGAACCTGTGCCTCATGGGAACAGTCCAGTCCAAACTACCAAGCCATGTCTTTCCCAGACCGGAATCAAGCATCCAAGGACCGGTTTCTGGCTATCAGCCTTCATTCAGCCTGGATAGCTTGACTCCAGTGGTGTGGAGAGCCTGGGACTCACGTCTGAGTATACCCAGCCCACTCGGGGTGAAATTTGCAAAAAACACAGTTGATGGACAGAATGTAGAACAATGTCATACATTCACCCCAGTACAAGGATCTGGGCTTAAATCCATCGTTTTTTTGCACTCCACACCACCCTGGGTTAGACACTGGCTATATGCAAATCAGCTCTGACGCTGTGCCTCATGGGAACAGTCCAGTACGAACTACCGAGCCATGTCTTTCCCAGACCGGAATCAAGCATCCAAGGACTGGTTTCTGGCTATCAGCCTTCATTCAGCCTGGATAGCTTGACTCCAGTGGTGTGGAGAGCCTGGGACTCACGTCTGAGTATATCCAGCCCACTCGGGGTGAAATTTGCAAAAAACACAGTTGATGGACAGAATGTAGAACAATGTCATACATTCACCCCAGTACAAGGACCGGGCCTAAATCCATCATTTTTTTGCACTCCACATCACCCTGGGTTAGACACTGTGTAGGAAGGTGGATATCTGACTATGGTTACCCCCAAACTTTTTGCCTGGTGTTTAGCTGGTTTTTGACTTAGTTGGCCTGGGATCCTGCTATTCAGGGCCCCAGGCTGATTGCTCTCTCCTTAAAATGGACTCCATGTACCTTAGGTGCATAACACAATTGGGACTGGTTCACCTTATGAGCCCCTGTAGTAGAGTACCATAGGTACCCAGGGCATAGGTGTATCCAAGGCCTACCAGGGGCTGCAGCATGTATTATGCCACCCCTGGCCTGGCCTCCATATTTGACACAACTGGCTGATCACTCAGCTGGGGTAAGTCGGTGTAACCACCTCTTACTTAGGTACAGTATGTCTGTGCCTAACCCTAAACTGGACACATATGTTCCTATCAGCCACTCCTATGGAAGGCCTCATCAATCCTGGAGGCAGAGTGCTTGGAAATATGTGAGATGGTGCTCTAGCATGAACTGAGCCTGTCTGCAGCTGTCGGGAACCACTCCCTAAGCTGTTCCGGGATATTGCCATACCATATACTCTTAAGTGCATTATAATCCTCGCGGTTAAATGCTATCTTTGGTTTGGCTTTATCAAAACATGTCGAGTAAGGTGTCATACGAATTGGAATACTATCCCCTCGCCAGTTCTGGCGACGGGGATAGCATTCCACCCTTCTAGAGGGACACGACATGTGTGTAGCCTTAACCCCGGTTAAAGTTAAACAGAGCCTCAGCATCACAAAATGGATGCTGCCACCACAGACACATGTCTGACCTCCTGCTGCTGGGAGTCCTTCCAGCGAGGAGGGCCTGGACAAAGGGTTTCCTGCCTGGGGAGGTGCGAGCACCACCCCAGACAGGGTTTTGTGTATTGGGTAGGACAGGGCTGAATAGATTGAGACATGCCTGGGGCACACAAGGTGTCCCTGTGCATAAGCCAGCCCAAACCGGTTCTGGGGCTTTCCAGCCCCAGTCCTGGCGAGGAGCTGGACAAAGGAGAGGGGGTGTAACCACCCCCCTTCCTGGTCCCACCCATAGGGGAGGGACCTAGCAGGAGATCCACCCCTCAGATTGGAATAAGAGAGGGAGCAGTGCCATTGCACAGCAGATCATCCCGAAATCAACTTAAAACTAAGAAGAAGACTGGACTTCGACATTCTGCTGCACAGAAGACTGAAGAAGAATCTCCCTTGTGGCCAAGGAGTGACCACCCTGTGAACACAGGCACCAACCAGCAACTCGACGTCTGCTTTGCCGCCGCCTCCCGCCGGAGCCCGAGCCCAGAGCCCGACAAGAACCAGATTCCCAGACCTCTCAGAGCCCGATCCACAGTCCCTGCAAAGAAGGGACCCGTGGAGGCACCGAGTGACGTGGGACCGGACCTCTTGGAAGACACTTGTAAAGCTGACTGCGCAGCTTCTGAGGCATCCTCGACGTTGTGCTTTGGGGACTGAGAACCCCCACCACCGAGCAGCCCTTGCACCGAAGATCAGCCCCCCAGCATCTCCACGATCTGCGTGGGGCCCTTTTTGCACTGTGCCACTCGACGCGCCATCCCGGCCACTAGCCACGCGGCCAGCGGCCATCTTGGCGACGAACCCGAAGATTTAAACAGCAGGTCTGGTTGCTCCAGACCTACCCAAGCTCCTGTGAAAAGGAGCACCCGCTCTGACCTTGCTGGTCCGAGTGAACAGCATCTTTCAACTTCTGCGTGGCTTGCATTTGCCAAGGCCTGTTTGCTCCGATCAGGTCGCCGACACCGCCAACAGCGAGAAGCCTACGTGGGACAGCTCGTGACCGACTCCTGGACGTCCTCGACCCCGGGTATCCACGTGGCTGCAGAAAGAAGCTACCCGACAACGCCTGTTTGCACCCGACATCGCCTGGTTCCAATCTGGTTCCACGGTAGTCACTGGCTAGTGACTTTGAACACTGTCCCCTCTGCTTTCAGGTCTTCAACTCTTCAGATCCACCCTTGGATCCACCGGAACTCTTCTCATCGAGCCGCCTGCAGCATCTTCAGCTCCAAGCACCATCGACCAGCGTGACGAAACCCGACACATCTTCGACCCTGTGCACCCGCTTCCTGTGGGTGAGGTAACTCAGCTCCGCCGGTGCTCCTGCACTGGTACACATCCCAAGGGCCTGTGTTTTAAGTTTCAGCTCCGTAGGTCACTCGGAAGGTTCCTAACTTTCTAACTTTGTGCTTTTTACGCACCATAGACTTTGTATTGTAAAGTGCGTGCACTTTGAACACTGCATCCGAGTCCCGTGGGCCTTTCCCGACTTAGTTATTTCCAGTCTCGAATAGCTCCAGCGATTCCCAAGGCCCTAGGCCTCTTCACTTTCCTCCTGGTATCTCTTATACCACTTATTTAGTATATGGTTTAGGTGGCCCCTAGGGCTCATCCATATTGTGCAACTTTTGTGTATTTTAAACTGTCTTGTGATTTAACGCTTGTGCTTCTGTGCTCATAAAGAGTCCAGGGGATTTTATAGTTAATAAATCAATATATATTTTCAATATATATCTGTGTGGTGTCCCTTTCATTTGGTATTCAAGGGGGTTGTGTATGGTATAACAGCTGGCTTCACATGCCTTTCAGAGTTTAGCCTAAGACTGCTTTGTCCACGTTACCACTAGGATAACTGGTCTACAAGGTTGAATTACAACCATCATCATAAGGGTTGCTTGGCATGGTACAAAGTGATCACTAGAACTAGTGAGCATTATATACCAGGCCAACTTCTCACATTGGTGAGCAGCGGATTGGGATCTGAGCTTGCTGTTGTTTTACCATTACAATCTTTGAGATTATCATTTGAAAGATCATACAGGTACCTGCTAGGTACATATAAAACAAGACTAGTATACTTAAGTTCTACTGAACTTAGTTGTTGTAGAGCAAAGGGAGTAGCACACCCTAGCTACAACTACTAGATAGGTTTAGTAGGTAAACACCAGTGTAGGTAGATTGCAACACATCCACCCACACTAGAGCAATGTCTGGAACAGAGGGGTCCAGTGGACTTACTCCTGTTGAGAGTGACCCTCCAAGGGCACCATCCCAGTTTGCTATTTTTCCTTTTAAGGAATTAAGACAGCTTTGTGTCTTAAGGGGTCTGAAGACAGGGCCTTCCCCTACTACAGACCACCTAAGAGAGCTCTTGGATCAGTCTGAGGCTCTAAAGACCTCTAAAGCAAACCCCACAGGGAATGCTGAAGGAGGCCATCCTTCAGAGGATGATACTGTAGACACCCCTGCCCCTATCATCCTAGTAGATGAGGAAGCCTCCACCACTGGAGCTCCTCAGGTAGATGTAGAGGAAGAAGAAGAGGAGGAGGAGGTGGAAAGCAGTGAGTCAGATGATGACAGAAATAGTCAGGTGCTGGTCAGTAGACTGAACCAGGCTAACTTAAGCTTACTTGGGAATGAATCAGGTAACAACCCATTCAGACCCCCAGGTGGACTTAACCAGAGGCCTAGGAGGAGAAGGACTCACTCAGGTGACTCTGACAACTCCCATGCTTCTAGAGGCTCTCATGGTCACTCTAGAAGAGAGATGACTAGCCCTCAGAGAAGGGAACATGAGGCCAAGATGAGAGAGGCTGAGCTTAGGATCCAGAGGCAAGAGTTAGAGGTTGCCCTGGCCAAGGAGAAACTTGCTAGAGCAAGACAGCCTAGAGAGAGTGGATTAGGATCCACTGGTGGCAGCAATATCCATAAGGATAAAGACAGGTCTTTTGATACAAGAAACCTGAGTAAGATTGTGCCCCCCTACAAAGCTGGGGATGATATCCACAAATGGATGACTGCACTTGAGAGAGCCTGCATGGTACAGCAGATCCCTCAGGAGCAGTGGGCAGCAATCTTGTGGCTCTCCTTTGAAGGTAGAGGCAGAGACAGACTCCTCACAGTTAGTGATGAGGATTCTAGAAACTACATGGTCCTGAAGAGTGCTCTGATTGATGGGTTGGGCTTAACCACTGAACAGTACAGGTTAATGTTCAGAGATACCCAGAAGACACAGACTCAGGACTGGTCTGAATTTGTTGAATGTGCCACTAAGGCTCTGGAGGGCTGGTTGCTGGGAAGTAAGGTTACTGACTATACAGGATTGTATAATTTAATTATGAGAGAGCAAATCTTAAGTAATTGTCAAAATCAGCTTCTACATCAGCACCTGGTTGACTCTGATCTGACCTCCCCACAAGAATTGGGTAGGAGGGCAGACAAATGGGTCAGAACCAGGATCAGGCCTAAGAACCAGGGTGGTGACCAAAAGAAAGAGACTACCAAGCCTCAAGAGAAGGGTGGGGATAAAAGTAAGGAAAAGACTTCCCCAGGGCCCCAAAACTCCAAGAATGGGGGTGGGTCCCAAGACACTTCTACATCCCAGAAAAAGCCTTATTGTCATACCTGTAAACAGGTGGGGCATTACAAAACAGATAGCTGTTGTCCCAAGTATGGCAATAAGGAGAATATACCTCCAGGTAAGGCTCCAACACCTCCTGTCACTGTTAGCAGTGGTCCCCCAGGTGGTGGGAGCACCCCCAAGAATTTGGGTGGGTTTACTTTTGGAGGACAGGTGGACTCTGGCCTATCCAGGTCCCCTAACTCAGATACTCTTGTCTATGAGACTGGCATGGGGTTTGCCAATTTCACTGCTTGCCCAAACACTTTGAGCAAGTATAGACAGGAGCCCCTCATCAATGGTTTGAAAGTTGAGGCCTTCAGAGACACAGGGGCTAGCATCACCATGGTGGCTGAATGTCTAGTCCCCTCAAGGCAACGTTTACCTGATGCCAGATATCAGGTGACAAACATTGATGGCATAGAAACCAATCATCCCATGGCAGTAGTCAATCTTAGCTGGGGAGGTGTCACTGGCCCAAAGAGAGTGGCAGTGTCAGCCAACTTGCCTGTAGATTGCCTACTGGGTAATGATTTGGAAATCTCAGCCTGGGCTGAGGTTGAACAGCAAACCCATTCTAGAATGGTAAATCTCCATGGAAAGGTTAGTGGGGCTGTGATGGCTACAGCCCCAATCCAAGATGTCCTTCCTGAAAAGGTTGGGAGGGCTGAGCAAACCTCAGCCCCATCTTTAGATAACCTCCCTCCTGAAAAGAGTAGCAGGGCTGTACTAGTAACAGCCCATACCCAAACTGAGTCTCCTCCTGAAAAGGTTGTTGGGGCTGTGATGGCCACAGCCCAAACTCAAACTGATACATGGGTAGTGAAGCCTGAAATGATGGATCACTACACCCAAACAGAGAGCATTGAGGAGGAAGAGAAATCTCCTTCCCACCAGACTTTAAGAAAGGATCAGCCTCCTCAGGGAACTGATCTTACCCCTGATGAAGGAACTGTCCCAGAGGTTGTTAGGCCTGGCCTAACAGAGCCTCTGATGGCAGTGGACCCTTCTCAGGTGGGAGCCAGTCTGGAGCAGGTAACCTGCCCCTCTCTACCTTGCCTTACTCAGCCCAGGGCTGCAGAGGACAAGAAGGACAGTGAGACCCAAAGGGCCCCCTGTCAAATAAAGCACCCCCATCAGCAGATTAGGGGCACCGAAACTAGTAGCCCTAGTGAGGTGAAAACTTTAAAAACTCCTGAGGGATCCCCCTTAAAAGTAGTTAGGGACCTCCCCCAGATGGATATTGTTGGGCACAGCCAAACCTGGGACCCTAAGGGCCCAAACCTGAACTGTCCCTCCAGTAAGCCAAACAGAGGGACTCAGCCTCCAGCTTTAGGTAGCCAGAGGTTGACCCTGAGAGCACAGTGCAACTCAGTCAGAGAAAGAAAGGCACACATGGTGGAGAGTGATTGGAGGAAGCTGAGCCCTACAGAGGAAACTCACTTCAGTACTCCATCCCAACACCAGCCTTTGGCTTTGCAAAGACACACCACAGGTAGAGATTCCCTATGGTGGAGACCCTCAGATGCCCTTAGGGTGAGGGATTGCTTAGTGGACCATGAGACAGGGGGTTACCAAGCCAGAGCTGGTACTTCCTTATATGGCCACTTAGGCAATATAGGCTTACCTGGTCAAGGATAGCCTTATCTCCTTTCGTTTGGGGGGGGGTTATGTAGGAAGGTGGATATCTGACTATGGTTACCCCCAAACTTTTTGCCTGGTGTTTAGCTGGTTTTTGACTTAGTTGGCCTGGGATCCTGCTATTCAGGGCCCCAGGCTGATTGCTCTCTCCTTAAAATGGACTCCATGTACCTTAGGTGCATAACACAATTGGGACTGGTTCACCTTATGAGCCCCTGTAGTAGAGTACCATAGGTACCCAGGGCATAGGTGTATCCAAGGCCTACCAGGGGCTGCAGCATGTATTATGCCACCCCTGGCCTGGCCTCCATATTTGACACAACTGGCTGATCACTCAGCTGGGGTAAGTCGGTGTAACCACCTCTTACTTAGGTACAGTATGTCTGTGCCTAACCCTAAACTGGACACATATGTTCCTATCAGCCACTCCTATGGAAGGCCTCATCAATCCTGGAGGCAGAGTGCTTGGAAATATGTGAGATGGTGCTCTAGCATGAACTGAGCCTGTCTGCAGCTGTCGGGAACCACTCCCTAAGCTGTTCCGGGATATTGCCATACCATATACTCTTAAGTGCATTATAATCCTCGCGGTTAAATGCTATCTTTGGTTTGGCTTTATCAAAACATGTCGAGTAAGGTGTCATACGAATTGGAATACTATCCCCTCGCCAGTTCTGGCGACGGGGATAGCATTCCACCCTTCTAGAGGGACACGACATGTGTGTAGCCTTAACCCCGGTTAAAGTTAAACAGAGCCTCAGCATCACAAAATGGATGCTGCCACCACAGACACATGTCTGACCTCCTGCTGCTGGGAGTCCTTCCAGCGAGGAGGGCCTGGACAAAGGGTTTCCTGCCTGGGGAGGTGCGAGCACCACCCCAGACAGGGTTTTGTGTATTGGGTAGGACAGGGCTGAATAGATTGAGACATGCCTGGGGCACACAAGGTGTCCCTGTGCATAAGCCAGCCCAAACCGGTTCTGGGGCTTTCCAGCCCCAGTCCTGGCGAGGAGCTGGACAAAGGAGAGGGGGTGTAACCACCCCCCTTCCTGGTCCCACCCATAGGGGAGGGACCTAGCAGGAGATCCACCCCTCAGATTGGAATAAGAGAGGGAGCAGTGCCATTGCACAGCAGATCATCCCGAAATCAACTTAAAACTAAGAAGAAGACTGGACTTCGACATTCTGCTGCACAGAAGACTGAAGAAGAATCTCCCTTGTGGCCAAGGAGTGACCACCCTGTGAACACAGGCACCAACCAGCAACTCGACGTCTGCTTTGCCGCCGCCTCCCGCCGGAGCCCGAGCCCAGAGCCCGACAAGAACCAGATTCCCAGACCTCTCAGAGCCCGATCCACAGTCCCTGCAAAGAAGGGACCCGTGGAGGCACCGAGTGACGTGGGACCGGACCTCTTGGAAGACACTTGTAAAGCTGACTGCGCAGCTTCTGAGGCATCCTCGACGTTGTGCTTTGGGGACTGAGAACCCCCACCACCGAGCAGCCCTTGCACCGAAGATCAGCCCCCCAGCATCTCCACGATCTGCGTGGGGCCCTTTTTGCACTGTGCCACTCGACGCGCCATCCCGGCCACTAGCCACGCGGCCAGCGGCCATCTTGGCGACGAACCCGAAGATTTAAACAGCAGGTCTGGTTGCTCCAGACCTACCCAAGCTCCTGTGAAAAGGAGCACCCGCTCTGACCTTGCTGGTCCGAGTGAACAGCATCTTTCAACTTCTGCGTGGCTTGCATTTGCCAAGGCCTGTTTGCTCCGATCAGGTCGCCGACACCGCCAACAGCGAGAAGCCTACGTGGGACAGCTCGTGACCGACTCCTGGACGTCCTCGACCCCGGGTATCCACGTGGCTGCAGAAAGAAGCTACCCGACAACGCCTGTTTGCACCCGACATCGCCTGGTTCCAATCTGGTTCCACGGTAGTCACTGGCTAGTGACTTTGAACACTGTCCCCTCTGCTTTCAGGTCTTCAACTCTTCAGATCCACCCTTGGATCCACCGGAACTCTTCTCATCGAGCCGCCTGCAGCATCTTCAGCTCCAAGCACCATCGACCAGCGTGACGAAACCCGACACATCTTCGACCCTGTGCACCCGCTTCCTGTGGGTGAGGTAACTCAGCTCCGCCGGTGCTCCTGCACTGGTACACATCCCAAGGGCCTGTGTTTTAAGTTTCAGCTCCGTAGGTCACTCGGAAGGTTCCTAACTTTCTAACTTTGTGCTTTTTACGCACCATAGACTTTGTATTGTAAAGTGCGTGCACTTTGAACACTGCATCCGAGTCCCGTGGGCCTTTCCCGACTTAGTTATTTCCAGTCTCGAATAGCTCCAGCGATTCCCAAGGCCCTAGGCCTCTTCACTTTCCTCCTGGTATCTCTTATACCACTTATTTAGTATATGGTTTAGGTGGCCCCTAGGGCTCATCCATATTGTGCAACTTTTGTGTATTTTAAACTGTCTTGTGATTTAACGCTTGTGCTTCTGTGCTCATAAAGAGTCCAGGGGATTTTATAGTTAATAAATCAATATATATTTTCAATATATATCTGTGTGGTGTCCCTTTCATTTGGTATTCAAGGGGGTTGTGTATGGTATAACAGCTGGCTTCACATGCCTTTCAGAGTTTAGCCTAAGACTGCTTTGTCCACGTTACCACTAGGATAACTGGTCTACAAGGTTGAATTACAACCATCATCATAAGGGTTGCTTGGCATGGTACAAAGTGATCACTAGAACTAGTGAGCATTATATACCAGGCCAACTTCTCACACACTGGCTATATGCAAATCAGCTCTGACCCTGTGCCTCATGGGAACAGTCCAGTCCGAACTACCAAGCCATGTCTTTCCCAGACCGGAATCAAGCATCCAAGGACCGGTTTCTGGCTATCAGCCTTCATTCAGCCTGGATAGCTTGACTCCAGTGGTGTGGAGAGCCTGGGACTCACGTCTGAGTATACCCAGCCAACTCGGGGTGAAATTTGCAAAAAACACAATTGATGGACAGAATGTAGAACAATGTCATACATTCACCCCAGTACAAGGATCTGGGCCTAAATCCATCTTTTTTTTGTACTCCAAACCACCCTGGGTTAGACACTGGCTATATGCAAATCAGCTATGACCCTGTGCCTCATGGGAACAGTCCAGTCCGAAGTACCAAGCCATGTCTTTCCCAGACTGGAATCAAGCATCCAAGGACCGGTTTCTGGCTATCAGCCTTCATTCAGCCTGGATAGCTTGACTCCAGTGGTGTGGAGAGCCTGGGACTCACGTCTGAGTATATCCAGCCCACTCGAGGTGAAATTTGCAAAAAACACAGTTGATGGACAGAATGTAGAACAATGTCATACATTCACCCCAGTACAAGGATCTGGGCCTAAATCCATCGTTTTTTTGCACTCCACACCACCCTGAGTTAGACACTGGCTATATGCAAATCAGCTCTGACCCTGTGCCTCATGGCAACAGTCCAGTCCGAACTACCAAGCCATGTCTTTCCCAGACCGGAATCAAGCATCCAAGGACCGGTTTCTGGCTATCAGCCTTCATTCAGCCTGGATAGCTTGACTCCAGTGGAGTGGAGAGCCTGGGACTCACGTCTGAGTATACCCAGCCCACTCGGGGTGAAATTTGCAAAAAACACAGTTGGTGGACAGAATGTAGAACAATGTCATACATTTACCCCAGTACAAGGATCTGGGGCGAAATCCATCGTTTTTTTGCACTCCACACCATCCTGGGTTTGACACTGGCTATATGCAAATCAGCTCTGACCCTGTGCCTCATGGGAACAGTCCAGTCCGAACTACCAAGCCATGTCTTTCCCAGACCGGAATCAAGCATCCAAGGACAGGTTTCTGGCTATCAGCCTTCATTCAGCCTGGATATCTTGACTCCAGTGGTGTGGAGAGCCTGGGACTCACGTCTGAGTATACCCAGCCCACTCGAGGTGAAATTTGCAAAAAACACAGTTGATGGACAGAATGTAGAACAATGTCATACATTCACCCCAGTATAAAGATCTGGGCCTAAATCCATCATTTTTTTGCACTCCACACCACCCTGGGTTAAACACTGGCTATATGCAAATCAGCTCTGACCCTGTGCCTCATGGGAACAGTCCAGTCCGAACTACCGAGCCATGTCTTTCCCAGACCGGAATCAAGCATCCAAGGACCGGTTTCTGGCTATCAGCCTTCATTCAGCCTGGATAGCTTGACTCCAGTGGTGTGGAGAGCCAGGAACTCACGTCTGAGTATACCCAGCCCACTCGGGGTGAAATTTGCAAAAAACACAGTTGATGGACAGAATGTAGAACAATGTCATACATTCACCCCAGTACAAGGACCGGGGCCTAAATCCATCGTTTTTTTACACTCCACACCACCCTGGGTTAGACACTGGCTATATGCAAATCAGCTCTGACGCTGTGCCTAATGGGAACAGTCAAGTCCGAACTACCGAGCCATGTCTTTCCCAGACCGGAATCAAGCATCCAAGGACTGGTTTCTGGCTATCAGCCTTCATTCAGCCTGGATAGCTTGACTCCAGTGGTGTGGAGAGCCTGGGACTCACGTCTGAGTATACCCAGCCCACTTGGGGTGAAATTTGCAAAAAACACAGTTGATGGACAGAATGTAGAACAATGTCATACATTCACCCCAGTACAAGGACCGGGGCCTAAATCCATCGTTTTTTTGCACTCCACATCACCCTGGGTTAGACACTGGCTATATGCAAATCAGCTCTGACCCTGTGCCTCATGGGAGCAGTCCAGTCCGAACTACCGAGCCATGTCTTTCCCAGACCGGAATCAAGCATCCAAGGACTGGTTTCTGGCTATCAGCCTTCATTCAGCCTGGATAGCTTGACTCCAGTGGTGTGGAGAGCCTGGGACTCACGTCTGAGTATACCCAGCCCACTCGGGGTGAAATTTGCAAAAAACACAGTTGATGGACAGAATGTAGAACAATGTCATACATTCACCCCAGTACAAGGATCTGGGCCTAAATCCATCGTTTTTTTGCACTCCACACCACCCTGGGTTAGACACTGGCTATATGCAAATCAGATCTGACCCTGTGCCTCATGGGAACAGTCCATTCCGAACTACCAAGCCATGTCTTTCCCAGACCAGAATCAAGCATCCAAGGACCGGTTTCTGGATATCTTGACTCCAGTGGTGTGGAGAGCCTGGGACTCACGTCTGAGTATACCCAGCCCACTCCGGTGAAATTTGCAAAAACACAGTTGATGGACAGAATGTAGAACAATGTCATACATTCACCCCAGTACAAGGATCTGGGCCTAAATCCATCGTTTTGTTGCACTCCACACCACCCTGGGTTAGACAGTGGCTATATGCAAATCAGCTCTGACCCTGTGCCTCATGGGTACAGTCCAGTCCGAACTACCGAGCCATGTCTTTCCCAGACCGGAATCAAGCATCCAAGGACCGGTTTCTGGCTATCAGCCTTCATTCAGCCTGGATAGCTTGACTCAAGTGGTGTGGAGAGCCAGGGACTCACGTCTGAGTATACCCAGCCCACTCGGGGTGAAATTTGCAAAAAACACAGTTGATGGACAGTATGTAGAACAATGTCATACATTCACCCCAGTACAAGGACCGGGGCCTAAATCCATCGTCTTTTTGCACTCCACATCACCCTGGGTTAGACACTGGCTATATGCAAATCAGCTCTGACCCTGTGCCTCATGGGAACAGTCCAGTCCGAACTACCTAGCCATGTCTTTCCCAGACCGGAATCAAACATCCAAGGACCGGTTTCTGGCTATCAGCCTTCATTCAGCCTGGATAGCTTGACTCCAGTGGTGTGGAGAGCCTGGGACCCACGTCTGAGTATACCCAGCCCACTCGGGGTGAAATTTGCAAAAACACAGTTGATGGACAGAATGTAGAACAATGTCATACATTCACTCCAGTACAAGGATCTGGGCCTAAATCCATCGTTTTTTTGCACTCCACACCACCCTGGGTTAGACACTGGCTATATGCAAATCAGCTCTGACGCTGTGCCTCATGGGAACAGTCCAGTCCGAACTACCGAGTCATGTCTTTCCCAGACCGGAATCAAGCATCCAAGGACTGGTTTCTGGCTATCAGCCTTCATTCAGCCTGGATAGCTTGACTCCAGTGGTGTGGAGAGCCTGGGACTCACGTCTGAGTATACCCAGCCCACTCGGGGTGAAATTTGCAAAAAACACAGTTGATGGACAGAATGTAGAACAATGTCATACATTCACCCCAGTACAAGGACCGGGGCCTAAATCCATAATTTTTTTGCACTCCACATCACCCTGGGTTAGACACTGGCTATATGCAAATCAGCTCTGACCCTGTGCCTCATGGGAACAGTCCAGTCCGAACTACCGAGCCATGTATTTCCCAGACCGGAATCAAGCATCCAAGGACCGGTTTCTGGCTATCAGCCTTCATTCAGCCTGGATAGCTTGACTCCAGTGGTGTGGAGAGCCAGGGACTCACGTCTGAGTATACCCAGCCCACTCGGGGTGAAATTTGCAAAAAACACAGTTGATGGACAGAATGTAGAACAATGTCATACCTTCACCCCAGTACAAGGACCAGGGCCTAAATCCATCGTTTTTTTGCACTCCACATCACCCTGGGTTAGACACTGGCTATATGCAAATCAGCTCAGACCCTGTGCCTCATGGGAACAGTCCAGTCCAAACTACCAAGCCATGTCTTTCCCAGACCGGAATCAAGCATCCAAGGACCGGTTTCTGGCTATCAGCCTTCATTCAGCCTGGATAGCTTGACTCCAGTGGTGTGGAGAGCCTGGGACTCACGTCTGAGTATACCCAGCCCACTCGGGGTGAAATTTGCAAAAAACACAGTTGATGGACAGAATGTAGAACAATGTCATACATTCACCCCAGTACAAGGATCTGGGCTTAAATCCATCGTTTTTTTGCACTCCACACCACCCTGGGTTAGACACTGGCTATATGCAAATCAGCTCTGACGCTGTGCCTCATGGGAACAGTCCAGTCCGAACTACCGAGCCATGTCTTTCCCAGACCGGAATCAAGCATCCAAGGACTGGTTTCTGGCTATCAGCCTTCATTCAGCCTGGATAGCTTGACTCCAGTGGTGTGGAGAGCCTGGGACTCACGTCTGAGTATATCCAGCCCACTCGGGGTGAAATTTGCAAAAAACACAGTTGATGGACAGAATGTAGAACAATGTCATACATTCACCCCAGTACAAGGACCGGGCCTAAATCCATCATTTTTTTGCACTCCACATCACCCTGGGTTAGACACTGGCTATATGCAAATCAGCTCTGACCCTGTGCCTCATGGGAACAGTCCAGTCCGAACTACCAAGCCATGTCTTTCCCAGACCGGAATCAAGCATCCAAGGACCGGTTTCTGGCTATCAGCCTTCATTCAGCCTGGATAGCTTGACTCCAGTGGTGTGGAGAGCCTGGGACTCACGTCTGAGTATACCCAGCCAACTCGGGGTGAAATTTGCAAAAAACACAATTGATGGACAGAATGTAGAACAATGTCATACATTCACCCCAGTACAAGGATCTGGGCCTAAATCCATCTTTTTTTTGTACTCCAAACCACCCTGGGTTAGACACTGGCTATATGCAAATCAGCTATGACCCTGTGCCTCATGTGAACAGTCCAGTCCGAAGTACCAAGCCATGTCTTTCCCAGACTGGAATCAAGCATCCAAGGACCGGTTTCTGGCTATCAGCCTTCATTCAGCCTGGATAGCTTGACTCCAGTGGTGTGGAGAGCCTGGGACTCACGTCTGAGTATATCCAGCCCACTCGAGGTGAAATTTGCAAAAAACACAGTTGATGGACAGAATGTAGAACAATGTCATACATTCACCCCAGTACAAGGATCTGGGCCTAAATCCATCGTTTTTTTGCACTCCACACCACCCTGAGTTAGACACTGGCTATATGCAAATCAGCTCTGACCCTGTGCCTCATGGCAACAGTCCAGTCCGAACTACCAAGCCATGTCTTTCCCAGACCGGAATCAAGCATCCAAGGACCGGTTTCTGGCTATCAGCCTTCATTCAGCCTGGATAGCTTGACTCCAGTGGAGTGGAGAGCCTGGGACTCACGTCTGAGTATACCCAGCCCACTCGGGGTGAAATTTGCAAAAAACACAGTTGGTGGACAGAATGTAGAACAATGTCATACATTTACCCCAGTACAAGGATCTGGGGCGAAATCCATCGTTTTTTTGCACTCCACACCATCCTGGGTTCGACACTGGCTATATGCAAATCAGCTCTGACCCTGTGCCTCATGGGAACAGTCCAGTCCGAACTACCAAGCCATGTCTTTCCCAGACCGGAATCAAGCATCCAAGGACAGGTTTCTGGCTATCAGCCTTCATTCAGCCTGGATATCTTGACTCCAGTGGTGTGGAGAGCCTGGGACTCACGTCTGAGTATACCCAGCCCACTCGGGGTGAAATTTGCAAAAAACACAGTTGATGGACAGAATGTAGAACAATGTCATACATTCACCCCAGTATAAAGATCTGGGCCTAAATCCATCATTTTTTGCACTCCACACCACCCTGGGTTAAACACTGGCTATATGCAAATCAGCTCTGACCCTGTGCCTCATGGGAACAGTCCAGTCCGAACTACCGAGCCATGTCTTTCCCAGACCGGAATCAAGCATCCAAGGACCGGTTTCTGGCTATCAGCCTTCATTCAGCCTGGATAGCTTGACTCCAGTGGTGTGGAGAGCCAGGGACTCACGTCTGAGTATACCCAGCCCACTCGGGGTGAAATTTGCAAAAAACACAGTTGATGGACAGAATGTAGAACAATGTCATACATTCACCCCAGTACAAGGACCGGGGCCTAAATCCATCGTTTTTTTACACTCCACACCACCCTGGGTTAGACACTGGCTATATGCAAATCAGCTCTGACGCTGTGCCTAATGGGAACAGTCAAGTCCGAACTACCGAGCCATGTCTTTCCCAGACCGGAATCAAGCATCCAAGGACTGGTTTCTGGCTATCAGCCTTCATTCAGCCTGGATAGCTTGACTCCAGTGGTGTGGAGAGCCTGGGACTCACGTCTGAGTATACCCAGCCCACTTGGGGTGAAATTTGCAAAAAACACAGTTGATGGACAGAATGTAGAACAATGTCATACATTCACCCCAGTACAAGGACCGGGGCCTAAATCCATCGTTTTTTTGCACTCCACATCACCCTGGGTTAGACACTGGCTATATGCAAATCAGCTCTGACCCTGTGCCTCATGGGAGCAGTCCAGTCCGAACTACCGAGCCATGTCTTTCCCAGACCGGAATCAAGCATCCAAGGACTGGTTTCTGGCTATCAGCCTTCATTCAGCCTGGATAGCTTGACTCCAGTGGTGTGGAGAGCCTGGGACTCACGTCTGAGTATACCCAGCCCACTCGGGGTGAAATTTGCAAAAAACACAGTTGATGGACAGAATGTAGAACAATGTCATACATTCACCCCAGTACAAGGATCTGGGCCTAAATCCATCGTTTTTTTGCACTCCACACCACCCTGGGTTAGACACTGGCTATATGCAAATCAGATCTGACCCTGTGCCTCATGGGAACAGTCCATTCCGAACTACCAAGCCATGTCTTTCCCAGACCAGAATCAAGCATCCAAGGACCGGTTTCTGGATATCTTGACTCCAGTGGTGTGGAGAGCCTGGGACTCACGTCTGAGTATACCCAGCCCACTCCGGTGAAATTTGCAAAAACACAGTTGATGGACAGAATGTAGAACAATGTCATACATTCACCCCAGTACAAGGATCTGGGCCTAAATCCATCGTTTTGTTGCACTCCACACCACCCTGGGTTAGACACTGGCTATATGCAAATCAGCTCTGACCCTGTGCCTCATGGGTACAGTCCAGTCCGAACTACCGAGCCATGTCTTTCCCAGACCGGAATCAAGCATCCAAGGACCGGTTTCTGGCTATCAGCCTTCATTCAGCCTGGATAGCTTGACTCAAGTGGTGTGGAGAGCCAGGGACTCACGTCTGAGTATACCCAGCCCACTCGGGGTGAAATTTGCAAAAAACACAGTTGATGGACAGTATGTAGAACAATGTCATACATTCACCCCAGTACAAGGACCGGGGCCTAAATCCATCGTTTTTTTGCACTCCACATCACCCTGGGTTAGACACTGGCTATATGCAAATCAGCTCTGACCCTGTGCCTCATGGGAACAGTCCAGTCCGAACTACCAAGCCATGTCTTTCCCAGACCGGAATCAAACATCCAAGGACCGGTTTCTGGCTATCAGCCTTCATTCAGCCTGGATAGCTTGACTCCAGTGGTGTGGAGAGCCTGGGACCCACGTCTGAGTATACCCAGCCCACTCGGGGTGAAATTTGCAAAAACACAGTTGATGGACAGAATGTAGAACAATGTCATACATTCACTCCAGTACAAGGATCTGGGCCTAAATCCATCGTTTTTTTGCACTCCACACCACCCTGGGTTAGACACTGGCTATATGCAAATCAGCTCTGACGCTGTGCCTCATGGGAACAGTCCAGTCCGAACTACCGAGTCATGTCTTTCCCAGACCGGAATCAAGCATCCAAGGACTGGTTTCTGGCTATCAGCCTTCATTCAGCCTGGATAGCTTGACTCCAGTGGTGTGGAGAGCCTGGGACTCACGTCTGAGTATACCCAGCCCACTCGGGGTGAAATTTGCAAAAAACACAGTTGATGGACAGAATGTAGAACAATGTCATACATTCACCCCAGTACAAGGACCGGGGCCTAAATCCATAATTTTTTTGCACTCCACATCACCCTGGGTTAGACACTGGCTATATGCAAATCAGCTCTGACCCTGTGCCTCATGGGAACAGTCCAGTCCGAACTACCAAGCCATGTCTTTCCCAGACTGGAATCAAGCATCCAAGGACCGGTTTCTGGCTATCAGCCTTCATTCAGCCTGGATAGCTTGACTCCAGGGGTGTGGAGAGCCTGGGACTCACGTCTGAGTATACCCAGCCAACTCGGGGTGAAATTTGCAAAAAACACAGTTGATGGACAGAATGTAGAACAATGTCATACATTCTCCCCAGTACAAGGACCGGGGCCTAAATCCATCGTTTTTTTGCACTCCACATCACCCTTGGTTAGACACTGGCTATATGCAAATCAGCTCTGACCCTGTGCCTCATGGGAGCAGTCCAGTCCGAACTACCGAGACGTGTCTTTCCCAGACCGGAATCAAGCATCCAAGGACTGGTTTCTGGCTATCAGCCTTCATTCAGCCTGGATAGCTTGACTCCAGTGGTGTGGAGAGCCTGGGACTCACGTCTGAGTATACCCAGCCCACTCGGGGTGAAATTTGCAAAAAACACAGTTGATGGACAGAATGTAGAACAATGTCATATATTCACCCCAGAACAAGGATCTGGGCCTAAATCCATCGTTTTTTTGCACTCCACACCACCCTGGGTTAGACACTGGCTATATGCAAATCAGCTCTGACCCTGTGCCTCATGGCAACAGTCCAGTCCGAACTACCGAGCCATGTCTTTCCCAGACCGGAATCAAGCATCCAAGGACCGGTTTCTGGCTATCAACCTTCATTCAGCCTGGATAGCTTGACTCCAGTGGTGTGGAGAGCCAGGGACTCACGTCTGAGTATACCCAGCCCACTCGGGGTGAAATTTGCAAAAAACACAGTTGATGGACAGAATGTAGAACAATGTCATACATTCACCCCAGTACAAGGACCGGGGCCTAAATCCATCGTTTTTTTGCACTCCACTTCACCCTGGGTTAGACACTGGCTATATGCAAATCAGCTCTGACCCTGTGCCTCATGGGAACAGTCCAGTCCGAACTACCAAGCCATGTCTTTCCCAGACCGGAATCAAGCATCCAAGGACCGGTTTCTGGCTATCAGCCTTCATTCAGCCTGGATAGCTTGACTCCAGGGGTGTGGAGAGCCTGGGACTCACGTCTGAGTATACCCAGCCCACTCGGGGTGAAATTTGCAAAAAACACAGTTGATGGACAGAATGTAGAACAATGTCATACATTCACCCCAGTACAAGGATCTGGGCCTAAATCCATCGTTTATTTGCACTCCACACCACCCTGAGTGTCAAGGCCCGCCTCGCAGGATCCGGCTGATGAATATATGGGTTCCACCTCCAGCTGTTACCAACACCCCGAAAGTAAAACACAGGGTGTCCGAACCAGCAGGTGAGGGATAAATGAAGAATAGAGGACCGGGGAAGGGAAAGGGTCAGCAGGGACAAGGGTTCTGAAATGACAAAACACAAAATAGGGATAAATACTAGGCAGCATACAACCCTACTCTCATTATATCTCACTGGAGCTCCTGTACCTTTAAAGGCTGTAATAACTCTTCCAGCGCTATCAAGGGAGTCCCAGTTCACACTCCTGTAAATGAATGCACAAGTTATAACATATCCAGTTATTAACATACAACGCATATGAATCTTTAGCGAGTGTGCACACACCATATTATGTAGAGCAGAACTTATAAATGACCCTTGCTTGCTCTGCTTCCCCAGAAATTGCAGAACCTATCGAGTTTGAGATGAAGCTCTCCTAGCACTCCACAGGAATTACCATTGCTGTCATAAAAAATGTATGTATATGTTCCATAAACGAAAGGAAGGCAATAAGTGTTGATTCCACCTCTTCTCTCCTTTTGATAGCTATCTATGGAGAAACCAAAAAAGACGGCAGCATGGAGTTGTGACCACCCCCAATGCTCCACTTGTTAAACAACCTTAAGTAAACACCACCAGATATCCGGCAGCGGTAAGTTGCGACCACCTCTCTGCTCCAGAAGAAAACACCAACACAAACGGCAGCGTGTGGAACACCACTACGCTCCGCTGTGATTCCTCTCACAGTCCGAAACAAATCTCTGCAGAGAACAAAAGCCTTCCTTAGGCCACACGCAGCAACCGCCACAGCGCTCCTTCACCGCTAACAAGTCAAGCGGTATCATACTCGTATCGGACAATAACGAGTACTTCAATATTAGCACAGTACAAGACCTGGGGAAATCCGCGAGCAACAGCTCCCAGCGCCAAGACCCCAGCAGAATCTTACTTTCCTTTTTTCTTCGGCTCAGCTACGTGATTCTTCTCCGCGACCGGAGCAGCCGCTCCTGTCTCCACCCGAAGGCTGGAAATTCACCAACACAAAGGACGGACTCAAAATTACACGCGCCATAGTCTGGGCATGTCCCGTAATATACTTCCTGAAGCAAAGGCTCCTGGAAGTTGTAGTTTTCTGCAATCTAGGCAGGCGCAGTAAGGAAAACCTCACAGTATGCCCCCCCCTCCTAGCGCCTCCTAGGCCCAGGCTTCGCAGGGAATTTCAGGTGAAACGCCCTCACCGCAGCCGGGGCATGCACATTCAAGAAAGGTTCCCATGAGTCATCTTCAGCAGTGTACCCCTTCCAGGCCACCAGATACCACAAGGCGCCACTACGACGCTTGGAGTCTTTGATGCAGCGTACCTCATACTCTAGTCCACCGTCACACAACACTGGTGGTGGAGCCCTGCGTTTAGCGGACAAAGCAGGTTTCAACAAGCTGCAATGAAACACAGGATGTATGCGAAGTGATGCTGGCAACTTCAGTTTATAGGCCACAGGATTTATTTGCTTCAAGATAACATATGGACCAATGTACCGGGGGTGAAACACAGAACGCAGTTTGAATCTTATATTCCTAGTGGATAGCCACACCTTGTCTCCCACTTGATACGCTGGGCAATCACCCCTATGCTTGTCAGCCCATCTCTTGTACTCCTCTTTGGCTTGAATCAGATGCTTAGTAACCTTCCTTTGAACAGTATGCAGATGGCGTACTTGACTCATCACTGAAGGCTGATTACCCACCTCACCAGGGATGGAGATAGGTAACACTCTAGCATCGAACCCATAGTTGGCAAAAAACGGGGACACCCCCAAAGAGCTGTGCCAAGCATTGTTGTAGGCCAACTCAGCAAGCCAAAGAAGAGATACCCAACTGTCCTGTGCTTCTCCTGCATAACACCTGAGATACTTTTTCAGAGTTTGGTTCAAACGTTCCGTTTGACCATCCGTCTGTGGATGGAAACTGGTTGACAAGGTGGATTTGATATGTAGTGCCACACACCAGGATTTCCAAAAGCGAGCTATAAACTGAGGACCCCTATCAGAAATAATGATCTCCGGAATCCCATGATAGCGGAAAACATTGGTTAGGAGCAGTTGTGCAGTCTGGCCAGCAGTTGGAAGATTCCGACAAGGTATAAAATGACCCATTTTTGTGAGGCTATCCACCACTACCAGCACCGCTGTATGACCATGATCAGCAGGTAGCCCAGTTATAAAATCCATGCTGATGCTTTGCCAGGGTTTGTTAGGAGTAGGCATAGGGATCAGTTTACCTTTCCTCTGACCCGGTTGGTTCTTCATTCGTGCACAAACGTCACATTTTCCCACCCACAACTTTACATCACTGGCCAAGGTCTTCCACCAAAACTGTCTTTGCAGAAGAAGTATTGTCTTTTTTACACCTTGATGCCCAGACACTGGTGATGAATGGCACCAGGCGAATGCCTTTCTTCGACTTTCTGCTGAAGGTAAGAACATTTTGTTAGATACAAAGGGTAGCCCTTGTTTGATGGAACGTTCTGCCTCTTTCCTACTCCACGAATCCCATGCATTGGGAGACCTCTGACCCCTGATGTCACGGAGGAAAGTATCAGCGTTTATTGCACATATCACCTTGCTCGGTTCTACTATGGCTTCCAGAGTAGGGCCAGTGGTTGCTGCTTCGGAGTTATCCAAACGTGACAAAGTGTCCGCCTTGCGGTTCTCACAGCCTGGGCGGAACGTGATGATGAAATTGTTCTCCGCAAAAAACAACATCCACCTCATTTGCCTGGGAGATAAATGTCTAGCAGTTCTCATATACTGTAAATTACGGTGATCGGAATATACCGTCACCGGATAAACAGTTCCCCACAAATGTTGTCTCCACTCTTGAAATGCCTTTTTTACAGCCAGCAGCTCTTTCTTGGCTATGGTGTAATTCCTTTCGGCTTGGCTCAACTTTTTAGAAAGATACGCCACAGGATGCAACTGGCCCGTCTGGGAATCCCTTTGCGATAGAATGACCCCGACCGCTTCATCAGAGGCATCTGCCTCCACAATGAATGGTAAATCAGGATGAGGATGTGCTAAGATAGGAGCGGAGGTGAACGCTTCCTTAAGAACACAGAAGGCAGCATTGGTCTCAGGTGTCCACCTAAAACCCACCCCTTTTCTCAGTAGTCGTGAAAGTGGAGCAGTGATTTGAGAGAAACCCATAATGAATCTCCTGTAATAATTTGCAAATCCCAGAAAACACTGGACATCTGTCACATTCCTGGGCACTGGCCAAGACTGAACAGCTTGGACCTTTCTTTCAGCCATTTGCAATCCTTCAGGGCAAAGCATAACTCCCAGGAACTCCACAGTGTCTACTCCGAACTCACATTTACTGAGTTTACAGTATAAACTATTGTCTCTCAATCGCTGCAGAACTTGTGACACATGTTCTTGATGTGTCTCTACCTGGTCAGAGTAAATCAGTATATCGTCGATATACACCACGACACTTGTATCCACCAGATCTCTCAAAACATCATTCAGAAAAAATTGAAACGCAGCCGGGGCGTTGCACAAACCAAAAGGCATGACATTGTATTCAAACAACCCATATCTTGTTTTAAATGCCGTTTTCCACTCATCCCCCTCTCTTACACGCACTAAGTGGTACGCCCCCCGCAGGTCCAGTTTGGTGTAGATCTGGGCGTTCCTAACTTGATCCAGCAGAACTGAGATGAGGGGGAGAGGGTATCGGTTGCGGATGGTGTTCTTATTCAACATCCTATAATCCACACAAGCCCTCAATTCGCCACTAGATTTAGCTATGAAAAACATTGGCGAGGCAGCTGGAGACTTTGAAGGCCGAATAAAACCAATGGACTGATAATGGTCTAGATATTCCTTTAAATGTTTGGTTTCGGGCACTGATAAGGCATATACCCTACAGGTAGGTACCAGTGCTCCTTCAACCAAATCTATACAACAATCATAAGGCCTGTGAGGGGGTAGCACATTTGCTAGTTGTTCATCAAAAACATCCTCATACATTTCATATTCTATCGGTAATTTCACTTCCTTTTCAGCAGCCGTTGCGACTAGCAATGGGAAGGACAACACTGCTGCCTGGGTGATTGATGGTGTACTCATATGTGCTTTACAATCCTCTGACTGAAACCTTATCTTTTTCTCCTTCCAGTCTATGTCGGGGTTATGATATGCCAACCAAGGCATGCCCAAAATGACCTCATATTGGGGTGCCTCAATGATGTTTAATCTTAGATTATCTCTATGTTCACCCCCTTGTACCTCAATCGTTAACAATACCTCTTCCGTCTGCTCGGTTATTAACCCTGATTTCAACGGTTTGCCATCTACTGCCCATACTTCTTCAGGATGTTGACGATGAATACGTTTCAATGATAGTAATGATACTAATCCACTATCGATAAAATTGCCGGTAGCTCCGGAGTCAATCATTACCAACACCTGGTGGACTACATGATGACTCTCTAAACACATGGACACTACAATATGTGCGACAGACTCCTGAATGACTTCACACACCAGCGAAGGAAGTTTCAAAGAGATTTTATCGATATCCTCCTCACTGTTTACACTAGGGGAACCTGTGTTAGATACAGCCAATCTTTTCTTGACCCATCCTCCTGTAGTTTTGGGCTTGGATGGACATTCCCTAACGTAATGTCCTTTTTTGCCACAATACATGCACAAGCCCTGTGTTCTCCGGATTTCTCTTTCCTCTCTAGTCAAAGGTGCCCTTACCGCACCTATCTCCATAGGTTCGTGACCTTCAGCAGACACCGCTGATCCCTTTCTAACAGTATTATCAGTCCGGTAAAAACCTCTATCCCACTTCTTTCTATCCCCACTACGCTCTGACATGCGCCCATCCAATCTCAAGGAAAGGTTGATCATTCCTGCACAAGTAGTGGGTTGGGGATCTATCTGCGCTATAATGTCCTTTAGACCTTCTCTGAGCCCTTGATAGAATATAGACATTTGTTTTTCTTCAGGCCAAGAGGATTCCGCCACCAACCTATTAAAGGTGGTTAGATATGTGACCAATTCATTCCTGCCTTGTCTCAATTCCAACAATTCCTTATCGGCACTGAAAGTCGTAGCACGTCTATCAAAGACCCTCTCAAATTCAGTTCTGAACGCCCCCCAGTCTGACAATATAGGATCATCCTTACGTACCTACGGTACTGCCCAATTAGCAGCATCCCCCACCATATATGAAATGGCAAAGGCCACTCTAGAGTGGTGATTGGGAAAAGAAGCTGGCTTACACGAAAAGTGCAACATAATTTGGGTAAGAAATACTTGCGTTTTAGAAGGATCTCCTGAATATCTTTCTGGGCTAGCCAGAGGAATAGGGGGAGGAACAGTAACCTGGATTCGGGGGTTCTGTGCTGATGCATCAAATGGGTTTCCAGCCAGCCTATCTACCCTATCTCTTAAGGCTGTTGCCTCACCCCTAGGCGCTATGAGTTCCTGTTGTACCAATACCAAGGCTTGCAACACTTCCTCCAGTGTAGCCATATTTCAAAAACCGGACCAGGCAAGGCGTTTAACTTGGGCGTGTAATTCTGTCAAGGCCCGCCTCGCAGGATCCGGCTGATGAATATATGGGTTCCACCTCCAGCTGTTACCAACACCCCGAAAGTAAAACACAGGGTGTCCGAACGAGCAGGTGAGGGATAAATGAAGAATAGAGGACCGGGGAAGGGAAAGGGTCAGCAGGGACAAGGGTTCTGAAATGACAAAACACAAAATAGGGATAAATACTAGGCAGCATACAACCCTACTCTCATTATATCTCACTGGAGCTCCTGTACCTTTAAAGGCTGTAATAACTCTTCCAGCGCTATCAAGGGAGTCCCAGTTCACACTCCTGTAAATGAATGCACAAGTTATAACATATCCAGTTATTAACATACAACGCATATGACTCTTTAGCGAGTGTGCACACACCATATTATGTAGAGCAGAACTTATAAATGACCCTTGCTTGCTCTGCTTCCCCAGAAATTGCAGAACCTATCGAGTTTGAGATGAAGCTCTCCTAGCACTCCACAGGAATTACCATTGCTGTCATAAAAAATGTATGTATATGTTCCATAAACGAAAGGAAGGCAATAAGTGTTGATTCCACCTCTTCTCTCCTTTTGATAGCTATCTATGGAGAAACCAAAAAAGACGGCAGCATGGAGTTGTGACCACCCCCAATGCTCCGCTTGTTAAACAACCTTAAGTAAACACCACCAGATATCCGGCAGCGGGAAGTTGCGACCACCTCTCTGCTCCAGAAGAAAACACCAACACAAACGGCAGCGTGTGGAACACCACTACGCTCCGCTGTGATTCCTCTCACAGTCCGAAACAAATCTCTGCAGAGAACAAAAGCCTTCCTTAGGCCACACGCAGCAACCGCCACAGCGCTCCTTCACCGCTAACAAGTCAAGCGGTATCATACTCGTATCGGACAATAACGAGTACTTCAATATTAGCACAGTACAAGACCTGGGGAAATCCGCGAGCAACAGCTCCCAGCGCCAAGACCCCAGCAGAATCTTACTTTCCTTTTTTCTTCGGCTCAGCTACGTGATTCTTCTCCGCGACCGGAGCAGCCGCTCCTGTCTCCACCCGAAGGCTGGAAATTCACCAACACAAAGGACGGACTCAAAATTACACGCGCCATAGTCTGGGCATGTCCCGTAATATACTTCCTGAAGCAAAGGCTCCTGGAAGTTGTAGTTTTCTGCAATCTAGGCAGGCGCAGTAAGGAAAACCTCACACTGAGTTAGACACTGGCTATATGCAAATCAGCTCTGACCCTGTGCCTCATGGCAACAGTCCAGTCCGAACTACCAAGCCATGTCTTTCCCAGACCGGAATCAAGCATCCAAGGACCGGTTTCTGGCTATCAGCCTTCATTCAGCCTGGATAGCTTGACTCCAGTGGTGTGGAGAGCCTGGGACTCACGTCTGAGTATACCCAGCCCACTCGCGGTGAAATTTGCAAAAAACACAGTTGATGGACAGAATGTAGAACAATGTCATACATTCACCCCAGTACAAGGATCTGGGCCTAAATCCATCGTTTTTTTGCACTCCACACCACCCTGGGTTAGACACTGGCTATATGCAAATCAGCTCTGACCCTGTGCCTCATGGGAACAGTCCAGTCCGAACTACCAAGCCATGTCTTTCCCAGACCGGAATCAAGCATCCAAGGACAGGTTTCTGGCTATCAGCCTTCATTCAGCCTGGATATCTTGACTCCAGTGGTGTGGAGAGCCTGGGACTCACGTCTGAGTATACCCAGGCCACTCGGGGTGAAATTTGCAAAAAACACAGTTGATGGACAGAATGTAGAACAATGTCATACATTCACCCCAGTACAAGGATCTGGGCCTAAATCCATCGTTTTTTTGCACCCCACACCACCCTGGGTTAGACACTGGCTATATGCAAATCAGCTCTGACCCTGTGCCTCATGGGAACAGTCCAGTCCGAACTACTGAGCCATGTCTTTCCCAGACCGGAATCAAGCATCCAAGGACCGGTTTCTGGCTATCAGCCTTCATTCAGCCTGGATAGCTTGACTCCAGTGGTGTGGAGAGCCAGGGACTCACGTCTGAGTATACAAAGCCCACTCGGGGTGAAATTTGCAAAAAACACAGTTGATGGACAGAATGTAGAACAATGTCATACATTCACCCCAGTACAAGGACCGGGGCCTAAATCCATTGTTTTTTTGCACTCCACACCACCCTGGGTTAGACACTGGCTATATGCAAATCAGCTCTGACGCTGTGCCTCATGGGAACAGTCCAGTCCGAACTACCGAGCCATGTCTTTCCCAGACCGGAATCAAGCATCCAAGGACTGGTTTCTGGCTATCAGCCTTCATTCAGCCTGGATAGCTTGACTCCAGTGGTGTGGAGAGCCTGGGACTCACGTCTGAGTGTACCCAGCCCACTCGGGGTGAAATTTGCAAAAAACACAGTTGATGGACAGAATGTAGAACAATGTCATACATTCACCCCAGTACAAGGACAGGGGCCTAAATCCATTGTTTTTTTGCACTCCACATCACCCTGGGTTAGACACTGGCTATATGCAAATCAGCTCTGACCCTGTGCCTCATGGGAACAGTCCAGTCCGAACTACCAAGCCATGTCTTTCCCAGACCGGAATCAAGCATCCAAGGACAGGTTTCTGGCTATCAGCCTTCATTCAGCCTGGATATCTTGACTCCAGTGGTGTGGAGAGCCTGGGACTCACGTCTGAGTATACCCAGCGCACTCGGAGTGAAATTTGCAAAAAACACAGTTGATGGACAGAATGTAGAACAATGTCATACATTCACCCCAGTACAAGGATCTGGGCCTAAATCCATCGTTTTTTTGCACTCCACACCACCCTGGGTTAGACACTGGCTATATGCAAATCAGCTCTGACCCTGTGCCTCATGGGAAAAGTCCAGTCCGAACTACCGAGCCATGTCTTTCCCAGACCGGAATCAAGCATCCAAGGACCGGTTTCTGCCTATCAGCCTTCATTCAGCCTGGATAGCTTGACCCCAGTGGTGTGGAGAGCCTGGGACTCACGTCTGAGTATACCCAGCCAACTCGGGGTGAAATTTGCAAAAAACACAGTTGATGGACAGAATGTAGAACAATGTCATACATTCACCCCAGTACAAGGATCTGGGCCTAAATCCATCGTTTTTTTGTACTCCAAACCACCCTGGGTTAGACACTGGCTATATGCAAATCAGCTCTGACCCTGTGCCTAATGGGAACAGTCCAGTCCGAACTACCAAGCCATGTCTTTCCCAGACCGGAATCAAGCATCCAAGGACCGGTTTCTGGCTATCAGCCTTCATTCAGCCTGGATAGCTTGACTCCAGTGGTGTGGAGAGCCTGGGACTCACGTCTGAGTATACCCAGCCCACTCGGGGTGAAATTTGCAAAAAACACAGTTGATGGACAGAATGTAGAACAATGTCATATATTCACCCCAGTACAAGGATCTGGGCCTAAATCCATCGTTTTTTTGCACTCCACACCACCCTGAGTTAGACACTGGCTATATGCAAATCAGCTCTGACCCTGTGCCTCATGGGAACAGTCCAGTCCGAACTACCGAATACCGAATGCCAGAAACCGGTCCTCAGAAGCTTGTTTCCGGTCCAGGGAAGACATGGCTTGGCAGTTCGGGCTGGACTGTTCCCATGAGGCACAGGGTCAGACTGATTTGCATATAGCCATGTCTGAACTGGGGTGGCAGAGTGGGCTAAAGAACGGTAATGGATTAAACCCAGATCTTTTGACTGGGTGTGAGTGTTTGATTGATTCAGATGCTCCATCCATCACCACCCCCTTTTGTACCACTTTTGGCCGCCATGAGTGTGGCAGGGTATGCTCAGACGTGAGTCCCTTGCTCACTTTGCCACTGGATTCTAGCAAGCCGGGCTGAAGACGGCTGGAATGCCAGAAACCGGTCCTCGGAAGCTTGTTTCCGGTCCAGGGAAGACATGGCTTGGCAGTTCGGGCTGGACTGTTCCCATGAGGCACAGGGTCAGACTGATTTGCATATAGCCATGTCTGAACTGGGGTGGCAGAGTGAGCTAAAGAACGTGATGGATTAAACCCAGATCTTTTGACTGGGTATGAGTGTTTGATTGATTCAGATGCTCCGTCCATCACCACCCCCTTTTGTACCGCTTTTGGCCGCCATGAGTGTGGCAGGGTATGCTCAGACGTGAGTCCCTTGCTCACTTTGCCACTGGATTCAAGCAAGCCGGTCTGAAAACTGCTGGAATGCCAGAAACCGGTCCTCGGAAGCTTGTTTCCGGTCCAGGGAAGACATGGCTTGGCAGTTCGGGCTGGACTGTTCCCATGAGGCACAGGGTCAGACTGATTTGCATATAGCCATGTCTGAACTGGGGTGGCAGAGTGGGCTAAAGAACGGTGATGGATTAAACCCAGATCTTTTGACTGGGTGTGAGTGTTTGATTGATTCAGATGCTCCGTCCATCACCACCCCCATTTGTACCATTTCTTCTGGGCGGCGGGTTGGTGAGCTTGGTGCTTTGATGGCTTCCCCCCCTTTTTTCAGTTTTTGCTCTAACAAGGTGATTCTTCGTCCTAGTCAGTTCTTTCTGCCCAAGGTTTTGTCTTCTTTCCACTGTCAGGAGGATATTGTCCTTCCTGTCTTTTTTCCAGTCCCCTTCTCCCTGGAGGAAGTGGTTCTGCATTCTTTGGATGTGTTTAGGGCTCTCTGCATCTATTTAGATCGGAGCAGTGC